>NW_026800115.1:0-78682 GCF_032191835.1 Heteronotia binoei
TTCCATTCTCCATTATAGTCTATGAGAATCATTAGAGTGAATGGGCCCATAGGGTTAGGGTTAGGGTTAGAGTTCAGGACACACTTATGTTCAAGTTAAAATTGGCGTTTGGTTTAGGGTTGGATAAGATGAAATTTTCATATCACATTGAAAGGTATACTCTTGATTTGGAAAAATTTTGGATGTTTTTCCATTCTCCATTATAGTCTATGAGAATCATTAGAGTGAATGGGCCCATAGGGTTAGGGTTAGGGTTAGGGTTAGAGTTCAGGACACACTTACGTTCAAGTTAAAATTGGGGTTTGGTTTAGGGTTGGATAAGATGAAATTCTCATATCACACTGAAGGGTATACTCTTGATTTGGAAAAATTTTGGATGTTTTTCCATTCTCCATTATAGTCTATGAGAATCATTAGAGTGAATGGGCCCATAGGGTTAGGGGTAGGGTTAGGGTTAGAGATCAGGACACACTTATGTTCAAGTTAAAATTGGGGTTTTGTTTAGGGTTGGATAAGATGAAATTTTCATATCACATTGAAAGGTATACTCTTGATTTGGAAAAATTTTGGATGTTTTTCCATTCTCCATTATAGTCTATGAGAATCATTAGAGTGAATGGGCCCATAGGGTTAGGGTTAGGGTTAGAGTTCAGGACACACTTATGTTCAAGTTAAAATTGGGGTTTGGTTTAGGGTTGGATAAGATGAAATTCTCATATCACATTGAAAGGTATACTCTTGATTTGGAAAAATTTTGGATGTTTTTCCATTCTCCATTATAGTCTATGAGAATCATTAGAGTGAATGGGCCCATAGGGTTAGGGTTAGGGTTAGGGTTAGAGTTCAGGACACACTTATGTTCAAGTTAAAATTGGGGTTTGGTTTAGGGTTGGATAAGATGAAATTCTCATATCACACTAAAGGGTATACTCTTGATTTGGAAAATTTTTGGATGTTTTTCCATTCTCCATTATAGTCTATGAGAATCATTAGAGTGAATGGGCCTATAGGGTTAGGGTTAGGGTTAGGGTTAGGGTTAGAGTTCAGGACACACTTATGTTCAAGTTAAAATTGGGGTTTGGTTTAGGGTTGGATAAGATGAAATTCTCATATCACACTGAAGGGTATACTCTTGATTTGGAAAAATTTTGGATGTTTTTCCATTCTCCATTATAGTCTATGAGAATCATTAGAGTGAATGGGCCCATAGGGTTAGGGTTAGGGTTAGGGTTAGAGTTCAGGACACACTTATGTTCAAGTTAAAATTGGGGTTTGGTTTAGGGTTGGATAAGATGAAATTTTCATATCACATTGAAAGGTATACTCTTGATTTGGAAAAATTTTGGATGTTTTTCCATTCTCCATTATAGTCTATGAGAATCATTAGAGTGAAATGGCCCATAGGGTTAGGGTTAGGGTTAGGGTTAGAGTTCAGGACACACTTACGTTCAAGTTAAAATTGGGGTTTGGTTTAGGGTTGGATAAGATGAAATTCTCATATCACACTGAAGGGTATACTCTTGATTTGGAAAAATTTTGGATGTTTTTCCATTCTCCATTATAGTCTATGAGAATCATTAGAGTGAATGGGCCCATAGGGTTAGGGTTAGGGTTAGGGTTAGAGTTCAGGACACACTTACGTTCAAGTTAAAATTGGGGTTTGGTTTAGGATTGGATAAGATGAAATTCTCATATCACACTAAAGGGTATACTCTTGATTTGGAAAATTTTTGGATGTTTTTCCATTCTCCATTATAGTCTATGAGAATCATTAGAGTGAATGGGCCTATAGGGTTAGGGTTAGGGTTAGGGTTAGAGTTCAGGACACACTTATGTTCAAGTTAAAATTGGGGTTTGGTTTAGGGTTGGATAAGATGAAATTCTCATATCACACTGAAGGGTATACTCTTGATTTGGAAAAATTTTGGATGTTTTTCCATTCTCCATTATAGTCTATGAGAATCATTAGAGTGAATGGGCCCATAGGGTTAGGGTTAGGGTTAGAGTTCAGGACACACTTATGTTCAAGTTAAAATTGGGGTTTGGTTTAGGGTTGGATAAGATGAAATTTTGATATCACATTGAAAGGTATACTCTTGATTTGGAAAAATTTTGGATGTTTTTCCATTCTCCATTATAGTCTATGAGAATCATTAGAGTGAATGGGCCCATAGGGTTAGGGTTAGGGTTAGGGTTAGAGTTCAGGACACACTTATGTTCAAGTTAAAATTGGGGTTTGGTTTAGGGTTGGATAAGATGAAATTCTCATATCACATTGAAAGGTATACTCTTGATTTGGAAAAATATTGGATGTTTTTCCATTCTCCATTATAGTCTATGAGAATCATTAGAGTGAATGGGCCCATAGGGTTAGGGTTAGGGTTAGGGTTAGAGTTCAGGACACACTTACGTTCAAGTTAAAATTGGGGTTTGGTTTAGGGTTGGATAAGATGAAATTCTCATATCACACTGAAGGGTATACTCTTGATTTGGAAAAATTTTGGATGTTTTTCCATTCTCCATTATAGTCTATGAGAATCATTAGAGTGAATGGGCCCATAGGGTTAGGGTTAGGGTTAGAGTTCAGGACACACTTATGTTCAAGTTAAAATTGGCGTTTGGTTTAGGGTTGGATAAGATGAAATTTTCATATCACATTGAAAGGTATACTCTTGATTTGGAAAATTTTTGGATGTTTTTCCATTCTCCATTATAGTCTATGAGAATCATTAGAGTGAATGGGCCCATAGGGTTAGGGTTAGGGTTAGGGTTAGAGTTCAGGACACACTTACGTTCAAGTTAAAATTGGGGTTTGGTTTAGGGTTGGATAAGATGAAATTCTCATATCACACTGAAGGGTATACTCTTGATTTGGAAAAATTTTGGATGTTTTTCCATTCTCCATTATAGTCTATGAGAATCATTAGAGTGAATGGGCCCATAGGGTTAGGGTTAGGGTTAGGGTTAGAGATCAGGACACACTTATGTTCAAGTTAAAATTGGGGTTTTGTTTAGGGTTGGATAAGATGAAATTTTCATATCACATTGAAAGGTATACTCTTGATTTGGAAAAATTTTGGATGTTTTTCCATTCTCCATTATAGTCTATGAGAATCATTAGAGTGAATGGGCCCATAGGGTTAGGGTTAGGGTTAGGGTTAGAGTTCAGGACACACTTACGTTCAAGTTAAAATTGGGGTTTGGTTTAGGATTGGATAAGATGAAATTCTCATATCACACTAAAGGGTATACTCTTGATTTGGAAAATTTTTGGATGTTTTTCCATTCTCCATTATAGTCTATGAGAATCATTAGAGTGAATGGGCCTATAGGGTTAGGGTTAGGGTTAGGGTTAGAGTTCAGGACACACTTATGTTCAAGTTAAAATTGGGGTTTGGTTTAGGGTTGGATAAGATGAAATTCTCATATCACATTGAAAGGTATACTCTTGATTTGGAAAAATATTGGATGTTTTTCCATTCTCCATTATAGTCTATGAGAATCATTAGAGTGAATGGGCCCATAGGGTTAGGGTTAGGGTTAGGGTTAGAGTTCAGGACACACTTACGTTCAAGTTAAAATTGGGGTTTGGTTTAGGGTTGGATAAGATGAAATTCTCATATCACACTGAAGGGTATACTCTTGATTTGGAAAAATTTTGGATGTTTTTCCATTCTCCATTATAGTCTATGAGAATCATTAGAGTGAATGGGCCCATAGGGTTAGGGTTAGGGTTAGAGTTCAGGACACACTTATGTTCAAGTTAAAATTGGCGTTTGGTTTAGGGTTGGATAAGATGAAATTTTCATATCACATTGAAAGGTATACTCTTGATTTGGAAAAATTTTGGATGTTTTTCCATTCTCCATTATAGTCTATGAGAATCATTAGAGTGAATGGGCCCATAGGGTTAGGGTTAGGGTTAGGGTTAGAGTTCAGGACACACTTACGTTCAAGTTAAAATTGGGGTTTGGTTTAGGGTTGGATAAGATGAAATTCTCATATCACACTGAAGGGTATACTCTTGATTTGGAAAAATTTTGGATGTTTTTCCATTCTCCATTATAGTCTATGAGAATCATTAGAGTGAATGGGCCCATAGGGTTAGGGTTAGGGTTAGGGTTAGAGATCAGGACACACTTATGTTCAAGTTAAAATTGGGGTTTTGTTTAGGGTTGGATAAGATGAAATTTTCATATCACATTGAAAGGTATACTCTTGATTTGGAAAAATTTTGGATGTTTTTCCATTCTCCATTATAGTCTATGAGAATCATTAGAGTGAATGGGCCCATAGGGTTAGGGTTAGGGTTAGAGTTCAGGACACACTTATGTTCAAGTTAAAATTGGGGTTTGGTTTAGGGTTGGATAAGATGAAATTCTCATATCACATTGAAAGGTATACTCTTGATTTGGAAAAATTTTGGATGTTTTTCCATTCTCCATTATAGTCTATGAGAATCATTAGAGTGAATGGGCCCATAGGGTTAGGGTTAGGGTTAGGGTTAGAGTTCAGGACACACTTATGTTCAAGTTAAAATTGGGGTTTGGTTTAGGGTTGGATAAGATGAAATTCTCATATCACACTGAAGGGTATACTCTTGATTTGGAAAATTTTTGGATGTTTTTCCATTCTCCATTATAGTCTATGAGAATCATTAGAGTGAATGGGCCTATAGGGTTAGGGTTAGGGTTAGGGTTAGAGTTCAGGACACACTTATGTTCAAGTTAAAATTGGGGTTTGGTTTAGGGTTGGATAAGATGAAATTCTCATATCACACTAAAGGGTATACTCTTGATTTGGAAAATTTTTTGGATGTTTTTCCATTCTCCATTATAGGTCTATGAGAATCATTAGAGTGAATGGGCCCATAGGGTTAGGGTTAGGGTTAGGGTTAGAGTTCAGGACACACTTATGTTCAAGTTAAAATTGGGGTTTGGTTTAGGGTTGGATAAGATGAAATTTTCATATCACATTGAAAGGTATACTCTTGATTTGGAAAAATTTTGGATGTTTTTCCATTCTCCATTATAGTCTATGAGAATCATTAGAGTGAATGGGCCCATAGGGTTAGGGTTAGGGTTAGGGTTAGAGTTCAGGACACACTTACGTTCAAGTTAAAATTGGGGTTTGGTTTAGGGTTGGATAAGATGAAATTCTCATATCACACTGAAGGGTATACTCTTGATTTGGAAAAATTTTGGATGTTTTTCCATTCTCCATTATAGTCTATGAGAATCATTAGAGTGAATGGGCCCATAGGGTTAGGGTTAGGGTTAGGGTTAGAGTTCAGGACACACTTACGTTCAAGTTAAAATTGGGGTTTGGTTTAGGATTGGATAAGATGAAATTCTCATATCACACTAAAGGGTATACTCTTGATTTGGAAAATTTTTGGATGTTTTTCCATTCTCCATTATAGTCTATGAGAATCATTAGAGTGAATGGGCCTATAGGGTTAGGGTTAGGGTTAGGGTTAGGGTTAGAGTTCAGGACACACTTATGTTCAAGTTAAAATTGGGGTTTGGTTTAGGGTTGGATAAGATGAAATTCTCATATCACACTGAAGGGTATACTCTTGATTTGGAAAAATTTTGGATGTTTTTTCCATTCTCCATTATAGTCTATGAGAATCATTAGAGTGAATGGGCCCATAGGGTTAAGGTTAGGGTTAGGGTTAGAGTTCAGGACACACTTATGTTCAAGTTAAAATTGGGGTTTGGTTTAGGGTTGGATAAGATGAAATTTTCATATCACATTGAAAGGTATACTCTTGATTTGGAAAAATTTTGGATGTTTTTCCATTCTCCATTATAGTCTATGAGAATCATTAGAGTGAATGGGCCCATAGGGTTAGGGTTAGGGTTAGGGTTAGAGTTCAGGACACACTTATGTTCAAGTTAAAATTGGGGTTTGGTTTAGGGTTGGATAAGATGAAATTCTCATATCACACTGAAGGGTATACTCTTGATTTGGAAAAATTTTGGATGTTTTTCCATTCTCCATTATAGTCTATGAGAATCATTAGAGTGAATGGGGCCCATAGGGTTAGGGTTAGGGTTAGGGTTAGAGTTCAGGACACACTTACGTTTCAAGTTAAAATTGGGGTTTGGTTTAGGGTTGGATAAGATGAAATTCTCATATCACACTAAAGGGTATACTCTTGATTTGGAAAAATTTTGGATGTTTTTTCAATTCTCCATTATAGTCTATGAGAATCATTAGAGTGAATGGGCCCATAGGGTTAGGGTTAGGGTTAGGGTTAGAGTTCAGGACACACTTATGTTCAAGTTAAAATTGGGGTTTGGTTTAGGGTTGGATAAGATGAAATTCTCATATCACATTGAAAGGTATACTCTTGATTTGGAAAAATATTGGATGTTTTTCCATTCTCCATTATAGTCTATGAGAATCATTAGAGTGAATGGGCCCATAGGGTTAGGGTTAGGGTTAGGGTTAGAGTTCAGGACACACTTACGTTCAAGTTAAAATTGGGGTTTGGTTTAGGGTTGGATAAGATGAAATTCTCATATCACACTGAAGGGTATACTCTTGATTTGGAAAAATTTTGGATGTTTTTCCATTCTCCATTATAGTCTATGAGAATCATTAGAGTGAATGGGCCCATAGGGTTAGGGTTAGGGTTAGAGTTCAGGACACACTTACGTTCAAGTTAAAATTGGCGTTTGGTTTAGGGTTGGGTAAGATGAAATTTTCATATCACATTGAAAGGTATACTCTTGATTTGGAAAATTTTTGGATGTTTTTCCATTCTCCATTATAGTCTATGAGAATCATTAGAGTGAATGGGCCCATAGGGTTAGGGTTAGGGTTAGGGTTAGAGTTCAGGACACACTTACGTTCAAGTTAAAATTGGGGTTTGGTTTAGGGTTGGATAAGATGAAATTCTCATATCACACTGAAGGGTATACTCTTGATTTGGAAAAATTTTGGATGTTTTTCCATTCTCCATTATAGTCTATGAGAATCATTAGAGTGAATGGGCCCATAGGGTTAGGGTTAGGGTTAGGGTTAGAGTTCAGGACACACTTACGTTCAAGTTAAAATTGGGGTTTGGTTTAGGATTGGATAAGATGAAATTCTCATATCACACTAAAGGGTATACTCTTGATTTGGAAAATTTTTGGATGTTTTTCCATTCTCCATTATAGTCTATGAGAATCATTAGAGTGAATGGGCCTATAGGGTTAGGGTTAGGGTTAGGGTTAGAGTTCAGGACACACTTATGTTCAAGTTAAAATTGGGGTTTGGTTTAGGGTTGGATAAGATGAAATTCTCATATCACATTGAAAGGTATACTCTTGATTTGGAAAAATATTGGATGTTTTTCCATTCTCC
This sequence comes from Heteronotia binoei, assembly GCF_032191835.1. Lineage (NCBI taxonomy): Eukaryota > Metazoa > Chordata > Lepidosauria > Squamata > Gekkonidae > Heteronotia > Heteronotia binoei. The sequence continues at coordinate 7,360 of NW_026800115.1, forward strand.
ATTATAGTCTATGAGAATCATTAGAGTGAATGGGCCCATAGGGTTAGGGTTAGGGTTAGGGTTAGAGTTCAGGACACACTTACGTTCAAGTTAAAATTGGGGTTTGGTTTAGGGTTGGATAAGATGAAATTCTCATATCACACTGAAGGGTATACTCTTGATTTGGAAAAATTTTGGATGTTTTTCCATTCTCCATTATAGTCTATGAGAATCATTAGAGTGAATGGGCCCATAGGGTTAGGGTTAGGGTTAGAGTTCAGGACACACTTATGTTCAAGTTAAAATTGGGGTTTGGTTTAGGGTTGGATAAGATGAAATTTTCATATCACATTGAAAGGTATACTCTTGATTTGGAAAAATTTTGGATGTTTTTCCATTCTCCATTATAGTCTATGAGAATCATTAGAGTGAATGGGCCCATAGGGTTAGGGTTAGGGTTAGGGTTAGAGTTCAGGACACACTTACGTTCAAGTTAAAATTGGGGTTTGGTTTAGGGTTGGATAAGATGAAATTCTCATATCACACTGAAGGGTATACTCTTGATTTGGAAAAATTTTGGATGTTTTTCCATTCTCCATTATAGTCTATGAGAATCATTAGAGTGAATGGGCCCATAGGGTTAGGGTTAGGGTTAGGGTTAGAGATCAGGACACACTTATGTTCAAGTTAAAATTGGGGTTTTGTTTAGGGTTGGATAAGATGAAATTTTCATATCACATTGAAAGGTATACTCTTGATTTGGAAAAATTTTGGATGTTTTTCCATTCTCCATTATAGTCTATGAGAATCATAAGAGTGAATGGGCCCATAGGGTTAGGGTTAGGGTTAGAGTTCAGGACACACTTATGTTCAAGTTAAAATTGGGGTTTGGTTTAGGGTTGGATAAGATGAAATTCTCATATCACATTGAAAGGTATACTCTTGATTTGGAAAAATTTTGGATGTTTTTCCATTCTCCATTATAGTCTATGAGAATCATTAGAGTGAATGGGCCCATAGGGTTAGGGTTAGGGTTAGGGTTAGAGTTCAGGACACACTTATGTTCAAGTTAAAATTGGGGTTTGGTTTAGGGTTGGATAAGATGAAATTCTCATATCACACTGAAGGGTATACTCTTGATTTGGAAAATTTTTGGATGTTTTTCCATTCTCCATTATAGTCTATGAGAATCATTAGAGTGAATGGGCCTATAGGGTTAGGGTTAGGGTTAGGGTTAGAGTTCAGGACACACTTATGTTCAAGTTAAAATTGGGGTTTGGTTTAGGGTTGGATAAGATGAAATTCTCATATCACACTAAAGGGTATACTCTTGATTTGGAAAATTTTTGGATGTTTTTCCATTCTCCATTATAGTCTATGAGAATCATTAGAGTGAATGGGCCCATAGGGTTAGGGTTAGGGTTAGGGTTAGAGTTCAGGACACACTTATGTTCAAGTTAAAATTGGGGTTTGGTTTAGGGTTGGATAAGATGAAATTTTCATATCACATTGAAAGGTATACTCTTGATTTGGAAAAATTTTGGATGTTTTTCCATTCTCCATTATAGTCTATGAGAATCATTAGAGTGAATGGGCCCATAGGGTTAGGGTTAGAGTTCAGGACACACTTACGTTCAAGTTAAAATTGGGGTTTGGTTTAGGGTTGGATAAGATGAAATTCTCATATCACACTGAAGGGTATACTCTTGATTTGGAAAAATTTTGGATGTTTTTCCATTCTCCATTATAGTCTATGAGAATCATTAGAGTGAATGGGCCCATAGGGTTAGGGTTAGGGTTAGGGTTAGAGTTCAGGACACACTTACGTTCAAGTTAAAATTGGGGTTTGGTTTAGGATTGGATAAGATGAAATTCTCATATCACACTAAAGGGTATACTCTTGATTTGGAAAATTTTTGGATGTTTTTCCATTCTCCATTATAGTCTATGAGAATCATTAGAGTGAATGGGCCTATAGGGTTAGGGTTAGGGTTAGGGTTAGGGTTAGAGTTCAGGACACACTTATGTTCAAGTTAAAATTGGGGTTTGGTTTAGGGTTGGATAAGATGAAATTCTCATATCACACTGAAGGGTATACTCTTGATTTGGAAAAATTTTGGATGTTTTTCCATTCTCCATTATAGTCTATGAGAATCATTAGAGTGAATGGGCCCATAGGGTTAAGGTTAGGGTTAGGGTTAGAGTTCAGGACACACTTATGTTCAAGTTAAAATTGGGGTTTGGTTTAGGGTTGGATAAGATGAAATTTTCATATCACATTGAAAGGTATACTCTTGATTTGGAAAAATTTTGGATGTTTTTCCATTCTCCATTATAGTCTATGAGAATCATTAGAGTGAATGGGCCCATAGGGTTAGGGTTAGGGTTAGGGTTAGAGTTCAGGACACACTTATGTTCAAGTTAAAATTGGGGTTTGGTTTAGGGTTGGATAAGATGAAATTCTCATATCACACTGAAGGGTATACTCTTGATTTGGAAAAATTTTGGATGTTTTTCCATTCTCCATTATAGTCTATGAGAATCATTAGAGTGAATGGGCCCATAGGGTTAGGGTTAGGGTTAGGGTTAGAGTTCAGGACACACTTACGTTCAAGTTAAAATTGGGGTTTGGTTTAGGGTTGGATAAGATGAAATTCTCATATCACACTAAAGGGTATACTCTTGATTTGGAAAAATTTTGGATGTTTTTCAATTCTCCATTATAGTCTATGAGAATCATTAGAGTGAATGGGCCCATAGGGTTAGGGTTAGGGTTAGGGTTAGAGTTCAGGACACACTTATGTTCAAGTTAAAATTGGGGTTTGGTTTAGGGTTGGATAAGATGAAATTCTCATATCACACTGAAGGGTATACTCTTGATTTGGAAAAATTTTGGATGTTTTTCCATTCTCCATTATAGTCTATGAGAATCATTAGAGTGAATGGGCCCATAGGGTTAGGGTTAGGGTTAGGGTTAGAGTTCAGGACACACTTACGTTCAAGTTAAAATTGGGGTTTGGTTTAGGGTTGGATAAGATGAAATTTTCATATCACACTAAAGGGCATACTCTTGATTTGGAAAAATTTTGGATGTTTTTCCATTCTCCATTATAGTCTATGAGAATCATTAGAGTGAATGGGCCCATAGGGTTAGGGTTAGGGTTAGAGTTCAGGACACACTTACGTTCAAGTTAAAATTGGGGTTTGGTTTAGGGTTGGATAAGATGAAATTCTCATATCACACTGAAGGGTATACTCTTGATTTGGAAAAATTTTGGATGTTTTTCCATTCTCCATTATAGTCTATGAGAATCATTAGAGTGAATGGGCCCATAGGGTTAGGGTTAGGGTTAGGGTTAGAGTTCAGGACACACTTACGTTCAAGTTAAAATTGGGGTTTGGTTTAGGGTTGGATAAGATGAAATTCTCATATCACACTAAAGGGTATACTCTTGATTTGGAAAAATTTTGGATGTTTTTCAATTCTCCATTATAGTCTATGAGAATCATTAGAGTGAATGGGCCCATAGGGTTAGGGTTAGGGTTAGGGTTAGAGTTCAGGACACACTTATGTTCAAGTTAAAATTGGGGTTTGGTTTAGGGTTGGATAAGATGAAATTCTCATATCACACTGAAGGGTATACTCTTGATTTGGAAAAATTTTGGATGTTTTTCCATTCTCCATTATAGTCTATGAGAATCATTAGAGTGAATGGGCCCATAGGGTTAGGGTTAGGGTTAGGGTTAGAGTTCAGGACACACTTACGTTCAAGTTAAAATTGGGGTTTGGTTTAGGGTTGGATAAGATGAAATTTTCATATCACACTAAAGGGCATACTCTTGATTTGGAAAAATTTTGGATGTTTTTCCATTCTCCATTATAGTCTATGAGAATCATTAGAGTGAATGGGCCCATAGGGTTAGGGTTAGGGTTAGAGTTCAGGACACACTTACGTTCAAGTTAAAATTGGGGTTTGGTTTAGGGTTGGATAAGATGAAATTCTCATATCACACTGAAGGGTATACTCTTGATTTGGAAAAATTTTGGATGTTTTTCCATTCTCCATTATAGTCTATGAGAATCATTAGAGTGAATGGGCCCATAGGGTTAAGGTTAGGGTTAGGGTTAGAGTTCAGGACACACTTATGTTCAAGTTAAAATTGGGGTTTGGTTTAGGGTTGGATAAGATGAAATTCTCATATCACACTGAAGGGTATACTCTTGATTTGGAAAAATTTTGGATGTTTTTCCATTCTCCATTATAGTCTATGAGAATCATTAGAGTGAATGGGCCCATAGGGTTAGGGTTAGGGTTAGGGTTAGGGTTAGAGTTCAGGACACACTTACGTTCAAGTTAAAATTGGGGTTTGGTTTAGGGTTGGATAAGATGAAATTCTCATATCACACTGAAGGGTATACTCTTGATTTGGAAAATTTTTGGATGTTTTTCCATTCTCCATTATAGTCTATGAGAATCATTAGAGTGAATGGGCCCATAGGGTTAGGGTTAGGGTTAGGGTTAGAGTTCAGGACACACTTATGTTCAAGTTAAAATTGGGGTTTGGTTTAGGGTTGGATAAGATGAAATTCTCATATCACACTGAAGGGTATACTCTTGATTTGGAAAAATTTTGGATGTTTTTCCATTCTCCATTATAGTCTATGAGAATCATTAGAGTGAATGGGCCCATAGGGTTAGGGTTAGGGTTAGAGTTCAGGACACACTTACGTTCAAGTTAAAATTGGGGTTTGGTTTAGGGTTGGATAAGATGAAATTTTCATATCACACTAAAGGGCATACTCTTGATTTGGAAAAATTTTGGATGTTTTTCCATTCTCCATTATAGTCTATGAGAATCATTAGAGTGAATGGGCCCATAGGGTTAGGGTTAGGGTTAGAGTTCAGGACACACTTACGTTCAAGTTAAAATTGGGGTTTGGTTTAGGGTTGGATAAGATGAAATTCTCATATCACACTGAAGGGTATACTCTTGATTTGGAAAAATTTTGGATGTTTTTCCATTCTCCATTATAGTCTATGAGAATCATTAGAGTGAATGGGCCCATAGGGTTAAGGTTAGGGTTAGGGTTAGAGTTCAGGACACACTTATGTTCAAGTTAAAATTGGGGTTTGGTTTAGGGTTGGATAAGATGAAATTTTCATATCACATTGAAAGGTATACTCTTGATTTGGAAAAATTTTGGATGTTTTTCCATTCTCCATTATAGTCTATGAGAATCATTAGAGTGAATGGGCCCATAGGGTTAGGGTTAGGGTTAGGGTTAGAGTTCAGGACACACTTACGTTCAAGTTAAAATTGGGGTTTGGTTTAGGGTTGGATAAGATGAAATTCTCATATCACACTGAAGGGTATACTCTTGATTTGGAAAAATTTTGGATGTTTTTCCATTCTCCATTATAGTCTATGAGAATCATAAGAGTGAATGGGCCCATAGGGTTAGGGTTAGGGTTAGAGTTCAGGACACACTTATGTTCAAGTTAAAATTGGGGTTTGGTTTAGGGTTGGATAAGATGAAATTTTGATATCACATTGAAAGGTATACTCTTGATTTGGAAAAATTTTGGATCTTTTTCCATTCTCCATTATAGTCTATGAGAATCATTAGAGTGAATGGGCCCATAGGGTTAGGGTTAGGGTTAGAGTTCAGGACACACTTATGTTCAAGTTAAAATTGGGGTTTGGTTTAGGGTTGGATAAGATGAAATTTTCATATCACATTGAAAGGTATACTCTTGATTTGGAAAAATTTTGGATGTTTTTCCATTCTCCATTATAGTCTATGAGAATCATTAGAGTGAATGGGCCCATAGGGTTAGGGTTAGGTTTAGGGTTAGAGATCAGGACACACTTATGTTCAAGTTAAAATTGGGGTTTTGTTTAGGGTTGGATAAGATGAAATTTTCATATCACATTGAAAGGTATACTCTTGATTTGGAAAAATTTTGGATGTTTTTCCATTCTCCATTATAGTCTATGAGAATCATTAGAGTGAATAGGCCCAAAGGGCTAGGGTTAGGGTTAGGGTTAGAGTTCAGGACACACTTACGTTCAAGTTAAAATTGGGGTTTGGTTTAGGGTTGGATAAGATGAAATTCTCATATCACACTGAAGGGTATACTCTTGATTTGGAAAAATTTTGGATGTTTTTCCATTCTCCATTATAGTCTATGAGAATCATTAGAGTGAATGGGCCTATAGGGTTAGGGTTAGGGTTAGGGTTAGAGTTCAGGACACACTTACGTTCAAGTTAAAATTGGGGTTTGGTTTAGGGTTGGATAAGATGAAATTTTCATATCACGCTAAAGGGTATACTCTTGATTTGGAAAAATTTTGGATGTTTTTCCATTCTCCATTATAGTCTATGAGAATCATTAGAGTGAATGGGCCCATAGGGTTAGGGTTAGGGTTAGGGTTAGGGTTAGAGTTCAGGACACACTTATGTTCAAGTTAAAATTGGGGTTTGGTTTAGGGTTGGATAAGATGAAATTCTCATATCACACTGAAGGGTATACTCTTGATTTGGAAAAATTTTGGATGTTTTTCCATTTTCCATTATAGTCTATGAGAATCATTAGAGTGAATGGGCCCATAGGGTTAGGGTTAGGGTTAGAGTTCAGGACACACTTATGTTCAAGTTAAAATTGGGGTTTGGTTTAGGGTTGGATAAGATGAAATTTTCATATCACACTGAAAGGTATACTCTTGATTTGGAAAAATTTTGGATGTTTTTCCATTCTCCATTATAGTCTATGAGAATCATTAGAGTGAATGGGCCCAGAGGGTTAGGGTTAGGGTTAGGGTTAGAGTTCAGGACACACTTATGTTCAAGTTAAAATTGGGGTTTGGTTTAGGGTTGGATAAGATGAAATTCTCATATCACACTGAAGGGTATACTCTTGATTTGGAAAAATTTTGGATGTTTTTCCATTCTCCATTATAGTCTATGAGAATCATTAGAGTGAATAGGCCCAAAGGGCTAGGGTTAGGGTTAGGGTTAGAGTTCAGGACACACTTACGTTCAAGTTAAAATTGGGGTTTGGTTTAGGGTTGGATAAGATGAAATTCTCATATCACACTGAAGGGTATACTCTTGATTCGGAAAAATTTTGGATGTTTTTCCATTCTCCATTATAGTCTATGAGAATCATTAGAGTGAATGGGCCTATAGGGTTAGGGATAGGGTTAGGGTTAGAGTTCAGGACACACTTACGTTCAAGTTAAAATTGGGGTTTGGTTTAGGGTTGGATAAGATGAAATTTTCATATCACACTAAAGGGTATACTCTTGATTTGGAAAAATTTTGGATGTTTTTCCATTCTCCATTATAGTCTATGAGAATCATTAGAGTGAATGGGCCCATAGGGTTAGGGTTAGGGTTAGGGTTAGGGTTAGAGTTCAGGACACACTTATGTTCAAGTTAAAATTGGGGTTTGGTTTAGGGTTGGATAAGATGAAATTCTCATATCACATTGAAAGGTATACTCTTGATTTGGAAAAATTTTGGATGTTTTTCCATTCTCCATTATAGTCTATGAGAATCATTAGAGTGAATGGGCCCATAGGGTTAGGGTTAGGGTTAGGGTTAGAGATCAGGACACACTTATGTTCAAGTTAAAATTGGGGTTTTGTTTAGGGTTGGATAAGATGAAATTTTCATATCACATTGAAAGGTATACTCTTGATTTGGAAAAATTTTGGATGTTTTTCCATTCTCCATTATAGTCTATGAGAATCATTAGAGTGAATGGGCCCAAAGGGTTAGGGTTAGGGTTAGGGTTAGAGTTCAGGACACACTTACGTTCAAGTTAAAATTGGGGTTTGGTTTAGGGTTGGATAAGATGAAATTCTCATATCACACTGAAGGGTATACTCTTGATTTGGAAAAATTTTGGATGTTTTTCCATTCTCCATTATAGTCTATGAGAATCATTAGAGTGAATGGGCCCATAGGGTTAGGGTTAGGGTTAGGGTTAGAGTTCAGGACACACTTACGTTCAAGTTAAAATTGGGGTTTGGTTTAGGGTTGGATAAGATGAAATTTTCATATCACACTAAAGGGTATACTCTTGATTTGGAAAAATTTTGGATGTTTTTCCATTCTCCATTATAGTCTATGAGAATCATTAGAGTGAATGGGCCCATAGGGTTAGGGTTAGGGTTAGGGTTAGGGTTAGAGTTCAGGACACACTTATGTTCAAGTTAAAATTGGGGTTTGGTTTAGGGTTGGATAAGATGAAATTCTCATATCACACTGAAGGGTATACTCTTGATTTGGAAAAATTTTGGATGTTTTTCCATTCTCCATTATAGTCTATGAGAATCATTAGAGTGAATGGGCCCGTAGGGTTAGGGTTAGGGTTAGAGTTCAGGACACACTTATGTTCAAGTTAAAATTGGGGTTTGGTTTAGGGTTGGATAAGATGAAATTTTCATATCACATTGAAAGGTATACTCTTGATTTGGAAAAATTTTGGATGTTTTTCCATTCTCAATTATAGTCTATGAGAATCATTAGAGTGAATGGGCCCATAGGGTTAGGGTTAGGGTTAGAGTTCAGGACACACTTATGTTCAAGTTAAAATTGGGGTTTGGTTTAGGGTTGGATAAGATGAAATTCTCATATCACACTGAAGGGTATACTCTTGATTTGGAAAAATTTTGGATGTTTTTCCATTCTCCATTATAGTCTATGAGAATCATTAGAGTGAATGGGCCCATAGGGTTAGGGTTAGGGTTAGGGTTAGGGTTAGAGTTCAGGACACACTTACGTTCAAGTTAAAATTGGGGTTTGGTTTAGGGTTGGATAAGATGAAATTCTCATATCACACTGAAGGGTATACTCTTGATTTGGAAAAATTTTGGATGTTTTTCCATTCTCCATTATAGTCTATGAGAATCATTAGAGTGAATGGGCCCATAGGGTTAGGGTTAGGGTTAGGGTTAGAGTTCAGGACACACTTACGTTCAAGTTAAAATTGGGGTTTGGTTTAGGATTGGATAAGATGAAATTCTCATATCACACTAAAGGGTATACTCTTGATTTGGAAAATTTTTGGATGTTTTTCCATTCTCCATTATAGTCTATGAGAATCATTAGAGTGAATGGGCCTATAGGGTTAGGGTTAGGGTTAGGGTTAGAGTTCAGGACACACTTATGTTCAAGTTAAAATTGGGGTTTGGTTTAGGGTTGGATAAGATGAAATTCTCATATCACATTGAAAGGTATACTCTTGATTTGGAAAAATATTGGATGTTTTTCCATTCTCCATTATAGTCTATGAGAATCATTAGAGTGAATGGGCCCATAGGGTTAGGGTTAGGGTTAGGGTTAGAGTTCAGGACACACTTACGTTCAAGTTAAAATTGGGGTTTGGTTTAGGGTTGGATAAGATGAAATTCTCATATCACACTGAAGGGTATACTCTTGATTTGGAAAAATTTTGGATGTTTTTCCATTCTCCATTATAGTCTATGAGAATCATTAGAGTGAATGGGCCCATAGGGTTAGGGTTAGGGTTAGAGTTCAGGACACACTTATGTTCAAGTTAAAATTGGCGTTTGGTTTAGGGTTGGATAAGATGAAATTTTGATATCACATTGAAAGGTATACTCTTGATTTGGAAAAATTTTGGATCTTTTTCCATTCTCCATTATAGTCTATGAGAATCATTAGAGTGAATGGGCCCATAGGGTTAGGGTTAGGGTTAGAGTTCAGGACACACTTATGTTCAAGTTAAAATTGGGGTTTGGTTTAGGGTTGGATAAGATGAAATTTTCATATCACATTGAAAGGTATACTCTTGATTTGGAAAAATTTTGGATGTTTTTCCATTCTCCATTATAGTCTATGAGAATCATTAGAGTGAATGGGCCCATAGGGTTAGGGTTAGGTTTAGGGTTAGAGATCAGGACACACTTATGTTCAAGTTAAAATTGGGGTTTTGTTTAGGGTTGGATAAGATGAAATTTTCATATCACATTGAAAGGTATACTCTTGATTTGGAAAAATTTTGGATGTTTTTCCATTCTCCATTATAGTCTATGAGAATCATTAGAGTGAATAGGCCCAAAGGGCTAGGGTTAGGGTTAGGGTTAGAGTTCAGGACACACTTACGTTCAAGTTAAAATTGGGGTTTGGTTTAGGGTTGGATAAGATGAAATTCTCATATCACACTGAAGGGTATACTCTTGATTTGGAAAAATTTTGGATGTTTTTCCATTCTCCATTATAGTCTATGAGAATCATTAGAGTGAATGGGCCTATAGGGTTAGGGTTAGGGTTAGGGTTAGAGTTCAGGACACACTTACGTTCAAGTTAAAATTGGGGTTTGGTTTAGGGTTGGATAAGATGAAATTTTCATATCACACTAAAGGGTATACTCTTGATTTGGAAAAATTTTGGATGTTTTTCCATTCTCCATTATAGTCTATGAGAATCATTAGAGTGAATGGGCCCATAGGGTTAGGGTTAGGGTTAGGGTTAGGGTTAGAGTTCAGGACGCACTTATGTTCAAGTTAAAATTGGGGTTTGGTTTAGGGTTGGATAAGATGAAATTCTCATATCACACTGAAGGGTATACTCTTGATTTGGAAAAATTTTGGATGTTTTTCCATTCTCCATTATAGTCTATGAGAATCATTAGAGTGAATGGGCCCAGAGGGTTAGGGTTAGGGTTAGGGTTAGAGTTCAGGACACACTTATGTTCAAGTTAAAATTGGGGTTTGGTTTAGGGTTGGATAAGATGAAATTCTCATATCACACTGAAGGGTATACTCTTGATTTGGAAAAATTTTGGATGTTTTTCCATTCTCCATTATAGTCTATGAGAATCATTAGAGTGAATAGGCCCAAAGGGCTAGGGTTAGGGTTAGGGTTAGAGTTCAGGACACACTTACGTTCAAGTTAAAATTGGGGTTTGGTTTAGGGTTGGATAAGATGAAATTCTCATATCACACTGAAGGGTATACTCTTGATTCGGAAAAATTTTGGATGTTTTTCCATTCTCCATTATAGTCTATGAGAATCATTAGAGTGAATGGGCCTATAGGGTTAGGGAGAGGGTTAGGGTTAGAGTTCAGGACACACTTACGTTCAAGTTAAAATTGGGGTTTGGTTTAGGGTTGGATAAGATGAAATTTTCATATCACACTAAAGGGTATACTCTTGATTTGGAAAAATTTTGGATGTTTTTCCATTCTCCATTATAGTCTATGAGAATCATTAGAGTGAATGGGCCCATAGGGTTAGGGTTAGGGTTAGGGTTAGGGTTAGAGTTCAGGACACACTTATGTTCAAGTTAAAATTGGGGTTTGGTTTAGGGTTGGATAAGATGAAATTCTCATATCACATTGAAAGGTATACTCTTGATTTGGAAAAATTTTGGATGTTTTTCCATTCTCCATTATAGTCTATGAGAATCATTAGAGTGAATGGGCCCATAGGGTTAGGGTTAGGGTTAGGGTTAGAGATCAGGACACACTTACGTTCAAGTTAAAATTGGGGTTTTGTTTAGGGTTGGATAAGATGAAATTTTCATATCACATTGAAAGGTATACTCTTGATTTGGAAAAATTTTGGATGTTTTTCCATTCTCCATTATAGTCTATGAGAATCATTAGAGTGAATGGGCCCAAAGGGTTAGGGTTAGGGTTAGAGTTCAGGACACACTTACGTTCAAGTTAAAATTGGGGTTTGGTTTAGGGTTGGATAAGATGAAATTCTCATATCACACTGAAGGGTATACTCTTGATTTGGAAAAATTTTGGATGTTTTTCCATTCTCCATTATAGTCTATGAGAATCATTAGAGTGAATGGGCCCATAGGGTTAGGGTTAGGGTTAGGGTTAGAGTTCAGGACACACTTACGTTCAAGTTAAAATTGGGGTTTGGTTTAGGGTTGGATAAGATGAAATTCTCATATCACACTAAAGGTTATACTCTTGATTTGGAAAAATTTTGGATGTTTTTCAATTCTCCATTATAGTCTATGAGAATCATTAGAGTGAATGGGCCCATAGGGTTAGGGTTAGGGTTAGGGTTAGAGTTCAGGACACACTTATGTTCAAGTTAAAATTGGGGTTTGGTTTAGGGTTGGATAAGATGAAATTCTCATATCACACTGAAGGGTATACTCTTGATTTGGAAAAATTTTGGATGTTTTTCCATTCTCCATTATAGTCTATGAGAATCATTAGAGTGAATGGGCCCATAGGGTTAGGGTTAGGGTTAGGGTTAGAGTTCAGGACACACTTACGTTCAAGTTAAAATTGGGGTTTGGTTTAGGGTTGGATAAGATGAAATTTTCATATCACACTAAAGGGCATACTCTTGATTTGGAAAAATTTTGGATGTTTTTCCATTCTCCATTATAGTCTATGAGAATCATTAGAGTGAATGGGCCCATAGGGTTAGGGTTAGGGTTAGAGTTCAGGACACACTTACGTTCAAGTTAAAATTGGGGTTTGGTTTAGGGTTGGATAAGATGAAATTCTCATATCACACTGAAGGGTATACTCTTGATTTGGAAAAATTTTGGATGTTTTTCCATTCTCCATTATAGTCTATGAGAATCATTAGAGTGAATGGGCCCATAGGGTTAAGGTTAGGGTTAGGGTTAGAGTTCAGGACACACTTATGTTCAAGTTAAAATTGGGGTTTGGTTTAGGGTTGGATAAGATGAAATTCTCATATCACACTGAAGGGTATACTCTTGATTTGGAAAAATTTTGGATGTTTTTCCATTCTCCATTATAGTCTATGAGAATCATTAGAGTGAATGGGCCCATAGGGTTAGGGTTAGGGTTAGGGTTAGGGTTAGAGTTCAGGACACACTTACGTTCAAGTTAAAATTGGGGTTTGGTTTAGGGTTGGATAAGATGAAATTCTCATATCACACTGAAGGGTATACTCTTGATTTGGAAAATTTTTGGATGTTTTTCCATTCTCCATTATAGTCTATGAGAATCATTAGAGTGAATGGGCCCATAGGGTTAGGGTTAGGGTTAGGGTTAGAGTTCAGGACACACTTATGTTCAAGTTAAAATTGGGGTTTGGTTTAGGGTTGGATAAGATGAAATTCTCATATCACACTGAAGGGTATACTCTTGATTTGGAAAAATTTTGGATGTTTTTCCATTCTCCATTATAGTCTATGAGAATCATTAGAGTGAATGGGCCCATAGGGTTAGGGTTAGGGTTAGGGTTAGAGTTCAGGACACACTTACGTTCAAGTTAAAATTGGGGTTTGGTTTAGGGTTGGATAAGATGAAATTTTCATATCACACTAAAGGGCATACTCTTGATTTGGAAAAATTTTGGATGTTTTTCCATTCTCCATTATAGTCTATGAGAATCATTAGAGTGAATGGGCCCATAGGGTTAGGGTTAGGGTTAGAGTTCAGGACACACTTACGTTCAAGTTAAAATTGGGGTTTGGTTTAGGGTTGGATAAGATGAAATTCTCATATCACACTGAAGGGTATACTCTTGATTTGGAAAAATTTTGGATGTTTTTCCATTCTCCATTATAGTCTATGAGAATCATTAGAGTGAATGGGCCCATAGGGTTAAGGTTAGGGTTAGGGTTAGAGTTCAGGACACACTTATGTTCAAGTTAAAATTGGGGTTTGGTTTAGGGTTGGATAAGATGAAATTTTCATATCACATTGAAAGGTATACTCTTGATTTGGAAAAATTTTGGATGTTTTTCCATTCTCCATTATAGTCTATGAGAATCATTAGAGTGAATGGGCCCATAGGGTTAGGGTTAGGGTTAGGGTTAGAGTTCAGGACACACTTACGTTCAAGTTAAAATTGGGGTTTGGTTTAGGGTTGGATAAGATGAAATTCTCATATCACACTGAAGGGTATACTCTTGATTTGGAAAAATTTTGGATGTTTTTCCATTCTCCATTATAGTCTATGAGAATCATAAGAGTGAATGGGCCCATAGGGTTAGGGTTAGGGTTAGAGTTCAGGACACACTTATGTTCAAGTTAAAATTGGGGTTTGGTTTAGGGTTGGATAAGATGAAATTTTGATATCACATTGAAAGGTATACTCTTGATTTGGAAAAATTTTGGATCTTTTTCCATTCTCCATTATAGTCTATGAGAATCATTAGAGTGAATGGGCCCATAGGGTTAGGGTTAGGGTTAGAGTTCAGGACACACTTATGTTCAAGTTAAAATTGGGGTTTGGTTTAGGGTTGGATAAGATGAAATTTTCATATCACATTGAAAGGTATACTCTTGATTTGGAAAAATTTTGGATGTTTTTCCATTCTCCATTATAGTCTATGAGAATCATTAGAGTGAATGGGCCCATAGGGTTAGGGTTAGGTTTAGGGTTAGAGATCAGGACACACTTATGTTCAAGTTAAAATTGGGGTTTTGTTTAGGGTTGGATAAGATGAAATTTTCATATCACATTGAAAGGTATACTCTTGATTTGGAAAAATTTTGGATGTTTTTCCATTCTCCATTATAGTCTATGAGAATCATTAGAGTGAATAGGCCCAAAGGGCTAGGGTTAGGGTTAGGGTTAGAGTTCAGGACACACTTACGTTCAAGTTAAAATTGGGGTTTGGTTTAGGGTTGGATAAGATGAAATTCTCATATCACACTGAAGGGTATACTCTTGATTTGGAAAAATTTTGGATGTTTTTCCATTCTCCATTATAGTCTATGAGAATCATTAGAGTGAATGGGCCTATAGGGTTAGGGTTAGGGTTAGGGTTAGAGTTCAGGACACACTTACGTTCAAGTTAAAATTGGGGTTTGGTTTAGGGTTGGATAAGATGAAATTTTCATATCACACTAAAGGGTATACTCTTGATTTGGAAAAATTTTGGATGTTTTTCCATTCTCCATTATAGTCTATGAGAATCATTAGAGTGAATGGGCCCATAGGGTTAGGGTTAGGGTTAGGGTTAGAGTTCAGGACACACTTATGTTCAAGTTAAAATTGGGGTTTGGTTTAGGGTTGGATAAGATGAAATTCTCATATCACACTGAAGGGTATACTCTTGATTTGGAAAAATTTTGGATGTTTTTCCATTTTCCATTATAGTCTATGAGAATCATTAGAGTGAATGGGCCCATAGGGTTAGGGTTAGGGTTAGAGTTCAGGACACACTTATGTTCAAGTTAAAATTGGGGTTTGGTTTAGGGTTGGATAAGATGAAATTTTCATATCACACTGAAAGGTATACTCTTGATTTGGAAAAATTTTGGATGTTTTTCCATTCTCCATTATAGTCTATGAGAATCATTAGAGTGAATGGGCCCAGAGGGTTAGGGTTAGGGTTAGGGTTAGAGTTCAGGACACACTTATGTTCAAGTTAAAATTGGGGTTTGGTTTAGGGTTGGATAAGATGAAATTCTCATATCACACTGAAGGGTATACTCTTGATTTGGAAAAATTTTGGATGTTTTTCCATTCTCCATTATAGTCTATGAGAATCATTAGAGTGAATAGGCCCAAAGGGCTAGGGTTAGGGTTAGGGTTAGAGTTCAGGACACACTTACGTTCAAGTTAAAATTGGGGTTTGGTTTAGGGTTGGATAAGATGAAATTCTCATATCACACTGAAGGGTATACTCTTGATTCGGAAAAATTTTGGATGTTTTTCCATTCTCCATTATAGTCTATGAGAATCATTAGAGTGAATGGGCCTATAGGGTTAGGGATAGGGTTAGGGTTAGAGTTCAGGACACACTTACGTTCAAGTTAAAATTGGGGTTTGGTTTAGGGTTGGATAAGATGAAATTTTCATATCACACTAAAGGGTATACTCTTGATTTGGAAAAATTTTGGATGTTTTTCCATTCTCCATTATAGTCTATGAGAATCATTAGAGTGAATGGGCCCATAGGGTTAGGGTTAGGGTTAGGGTTAGGGTTAGAGTTCAGGACACACTTATGTTCAAGTTAAAATTGGGGTTTGGTTTAGGGTTGGATAAGATGAAATTCTCATATCACATTGAAAGGTATACTCTTGATTTGGAAAAATTTTGGATGTTTTTCCATTCTCCATTATAGTCTATGAGAATCATTAGAGTGAATGGGCCCATAGGGTTAGGGTTAGGGTTAGGGTTAGAGTTCAGGACACACTTATGTTCAAGTTAAAATTGGGGTTTGGTTTAGGGTTGGATAAGATGAAATTTTCATATCACATTGAAAGGTATACTCTTGATTTGGAAAAATTTTGGATGTTTTTCCATTCTCCATTATAGTCTATGAGAATCATTAGAGTGAATGGGCCCAAAGGGTTAGGGTTAGGGTTAGGGTTAGAGTTCAGGACACACTTACGTTCAAGTTAAAATTGGGGTTTGGTTTAGGGTTGGATAAGATGAAATTCTCATATCACACTGAAGGGTATACTCTTGATTTGGAAAAATTTTGGATGTTTTTCCATTCTCCATTATAGTCTATGAGAATCATTAGAGTGAATGGGCCCATAGGGTTAGGGTTAGGGTTAGGGTTAGAGTTCAGGACACACTTACGTTCAAGTTAAAATTGGGGTTTGGTTTAGGGTTGGATAAGATGAAATTTTCATATCACACTAAAGGGTATACTCTTGATTTGGAAAAATTTTGGATGTTTTTCCATTCTCCATTATAGTCTATGAGAATCATTAGAGTGAATGGGCCCATAGGGTTAGGGTTAGGGTTAGGGTTAGGGTTAGGGTTAGAGTTCAGGACACACTTATGTTCAAGTTAAAATTGGGGTTTGGTTTAGGGTTGGATAAGATGAAATTCTCATATCACACTGAAGGGTATACTCTTGATTTGGAAAAATTTTGGATGTTTTTCCATTCTCCATTATAGTCTATGAGAATCATTAGAGTGAATGGGCCCGTAGGGTTAGGGTTAGGGTTAGAGTTCAGGACACACTTATGTTCAAGTTAAAATTGGGGTTTGGTTTAGGGTTGGATAAGATGAAATTCTCATATCACACTGAAGGGTATACTCTTGATTTGCAAAAATTTTGGATGTTTTTCCATTCTCCATTATAGTCTATGAGAATCATTAGAGTGAATAGGCCCAAAGGGCTAGGGTTAGGGTTAGGGTTAGAGTTCAGGACACACTTACGTTCAAGTTAAAATTGGGGTTTGGTTTAGGGTTGGATAAGATGAAATTCTCATATCACACTGAAGGGTATACTCTTGATTCGGAAAAATTTTGGATGTTTTTCCATTCTCCATTATAGTCTATGAGAATCATTAGAGTGAATGGGCCTATAGGGTTAGGGATAGGGTTAGGGTTAGAGTTCAGGACACACTTACGTTCAAGTTAAAATTGGGGTTTGGTTTAGGGTTGGATAAGATGAAATTTTCATATCACACTAAAGGGTATACTCTTGATTTGGAAAAATTTTGGATGTTTTTCCATTCTCCATTATAGTCTATGAGAATCATTAGAGTGAATGGGCCCATAGGGTTAGGGTTAGGGTTAGGGTTAGGGTTAGAGTTCAGGACACACTTATGTTCAAGTTAAAATTGGGGTTTGGTTTAGGGTTGGATAAGATGAAATTCTCATATCACATTGAAAGGTATACTCTTGATTTGGAAAAATTTTGGATGTTTTTCCATTCTCCATTATAGTCTATGAGAATCATTAGAGTGAATGGGCCCATAGGGTTAGGGTTAGGGTTAGGGTTAGAGATCAGGACACACTTATGTTCAAGTTAAAATTGGGGTTTTGTTTAGGGTTGGATAAGATGAAATTTTCATATCACATTGAAAGGTATACTCTTGATTTGGAAAAATTTTGGATGTTTTTCCATTCTCCATTATAGTCTATGAGAATCATTAGAGTGAATGGGCCCAAAGGGTTAGGGTTAGGGTTAGGGTTAGAGTTCAGGACACACTTACGTTCAAGTTAAAATTGGGGTTTGGTTTAGGGTTGGATAAGATGAAATTCTCATATCACACTGAAGGGTATACTCTTGATTTGGAAAAATTTTGGATGTTTTTCCATTCTCCATTATAGTCTATGAGAATCATTAGAGTGAATGGGCCCATAGGGTTAGGGTTAGGGTTAGGGTTAGAGTTCAGGACACACTTACGTTCAAGTTAAAATTGGGGTTTGGTTTAGGGTTGGATAAGATGAAATTTTCATATCACACTAAAGGGTATACTCTTGATTTGGAAAAATTTTGGATGTTTTTCCATTCTCCATTATAGTCTATGAGAATCATTAGAGTGAATGGGCCCATAGGGTTAGGGTTAGGGTTAGGGTTAGGGTTAGAGTTCAGGACACACTTATGTTCAAGTTAAAATTGGGGTTTGGTTTAGGGTTGGATAAGATGAAATTCTCATATCACACTGAAGGGTATACTCTTGATTTGGAAAAATTTTGGATGTTTTTCCATTCTCCATTATAGTCTATGAGAATCATTAGAGTGAATGGGCCCGTAGGGTTAGGGTTAGGGTTAGAGTTCAGGACACACTTATGTTCAAGTTAAAATTGGGGTTTGGTTTAGGGTTGGATAAGATGAAATTTTCATATCACATTGAAAGGTATACTCTTGATTTGGAAAAATTTTGGATGTTTTTCCATTCTCAATTATAGTCTATGAGAATCATTAGAGTGAATGGGCCCATAGGGTTAGGGTTAGGGTTAGAGTTCAGGACACACTTATGTTCAAGTTAAAATTGGGGTTTGGTTTAGGGTTGGATAAGATGAAATTCTCATATCACACTGAAGGGTATACTCTTGATTTGGAAAAATTTTGGATGTTTTTCCATTCTCCATTATAGTCTATGAGAATCATTAGAGTGAATGGGCCCATAGGGTTAGGGTTAGGGTTAGGGTTAGAGTTCAGGACACACTTACGTTCAAGTTAAAATTGGGGTTTGGTTTAGGGTTGGATAAGATGAAATTCTCATATCACACTGAAGGGTATACTCTTGATTTGGAAAATTTTTGGATGTTTTTCCATTCTCCATTATAGTCTATGAGAATCATTAGAGTGAATGGGCCTATAGGGTTAGGGTTAGGGTTAGGGTTAGAGTTCAGGACACACTTATGTTCAAGTTAAAATTGGGGTTTGGTTTAGGGTTGGATAAGATGAAATTCTCATATCACATTGAAAGGTATACTCTTGATTTGGAAAAATATTGGATGTTTTTCCATTCTCCATTATAGTCTATGAGAATCATTAGAGTGAATGGGCCCATAGGGTTAGGGTTAGGGTTAGGGTTAGAGTTCAGGACACACTTACGTTCAAGTTAAAATTGGGGTTTGGTTTAGGGTTGGATAAGATGAAATTCTCATATCACACTGAAGGGTATACTCTTGATTTGGAAAAATTTTGGATGTTTTTCCATTCTCCATTATAGTCTATGAGAATCATTAGAGTGAATGGGCCCATAGGGTTAGGGTTAGGGTTAGAGTTCAGGACACACTTATGTTCAAGTTAAAATTGGCGTTTGGTTTAGGGTTGGATAAGATGAAATTTTGATATCACATTGAAAGGTATACTCTTGATTTGGAAAAATTTTGGATCTTTTTCCATTCTCCATTATAGTCTATGAGAATCATTAGAGTGAATGGGCCCATAGGGTTAGGGTTAGGGTTAGAGTTCAGGACACACTTATGTTCAAGTTAAAATTGGGGTTTGGTTTAGGGTTGGATAAGATGAAATTTTCATATCACATTGAAAGGTATACTCTTGATTTGGAAAAATTTTGGATGTTTTTCCATTCTCCATTATAGTCTATGAGAATCATTAGAGTGAATGGGCCCATAGGGTTAGGGTTAGGTTTAGGGTTAGAGATCAGGACACACTTATGTTCAAGTTAAAATTGGGGTTTTGTTTAGGGTTGGATAAGATGAAATTTTCATATCACATTGAAAGGTATACTCTTGATTTGGAAAAATTTTGGATGTTTTTCCATTCTCCATTATAGTCTATGAGAATCATTAGAGTGAATAGGCCCAAAGGGCTAGGGTTAGGGTTAGGGTTAGAGTTCAGGACACACTTACGTTCAAGTTAAAATTGGGGTTTGGTTTAGGGTTGGATAAGATGAAATTCTCATATCACACTGAAGGGTATACTCTTGATTTGGAAAAATTTTGGATGTTTTTCCATTCTCCATTATAGTCTATGAGAATCATTAGAGTGAATGGGCCCATAGGGTTAGGGTTAGGGTTAGGGTTAGAGTTCAGGACACACTTACGTTCAAGTTAAAATTGGGGTTTGGTTTAGGGTTGGATAAGATGAAATTTTCATATCACACTAAAGGGTATACTCTTGATTTGGAAAAATTTTGGATGTTTTTCCATTCTCCATTATAGTCTATGAGAATCATTAGAGTGAATGGGCCCATAGGGTTAGGGTTAGGGTTAGGGTTAGGGTTAGAGTTCAGGACACACTTATGTTCAAGTTAAAATTGGGGTTTGGTTTAGGGTTGGATAAGATGAAATTCTCATATCACACTGAAGGGTATACTCTTGATTTGGAAAAATTTTGGATGTTTTTCCATTCTCCATTATAGTCTATGAGAATCATTAGAGTGAATGGGCCCGTAGGGTTAGGGTTAGGGTTAGAGTTCAGGACACACTTATGTTCAAGTTAAAATTGGGGTTTGGTTTAGGGTTGGATAAGATGAAATTTTCATATCACATTGAAAGGTATACTCTTGATTTGGAAAAATTTTGGATGTTTTTCCATTCTCAATTATAGTCTATGAGAATCATTAGAGTGAATGGGCCCATAGGGTTAGGGTTAGGGTTAGAGTTCAGGACACACTTATGTTCAAGTTAAAATTGGGGTTTGGTTTAGGGTTGGATAAGATGAAATTCTCATATCACACTGAAGGGTATACTCTTGATTTGGAAAAATTTTGGATGTTTTTCCATTCTCCATTATAGTCTATGAGAATCATTAGAGTGAATGGGCCCATAGGGTTAGGGTTAGGGTTAGGGTTAGAGTTCAGGACACACTTACGTTCAAGTTAAAATTGGGGTTTGGTTTAGGGTTGGATAAGATGAAATTCTCATATCACACTGAAGGGTATACTCTTGATTTGGAAAATTTTTGGATGTTTTTCCATTCTCCATTATAGTCTATGAGAATCATTAGAGTGAATGGGCCTATAGGGTTAGGGTTAGGGTTAGAGTTCAGGACACACTTATGTTCAAGTTAAAATTGGGGTTTGGTTTAGGGTTGGATAAGATGAAATTCTCATATCACATTGAAAGGTATACTCTTGATTTGGAAAAATATTGGATGTTTTTCCATTCTCCATTATAGTCTATGAGAATCATTAGAGTGAATGGGCCCATAGGGTTAGGGTTAGGGTTAGGGTTAGAGTTCAGGACACACTTACGTTCAAGTTAAAATTGGGGTTTGGTTTAGGGTTGGATAAGATGAAATTCTCATATCACACTGAAGGGTATACTCTTGATTTGGAAAAATTTTGGATGTTTTTCCATTCTCCATTATAGTCTATGAGAATCATTAGAGTGAATGGGCCCATAGGTTTAGGGTTAGGGTTAGAGTTCAGGACACACTTATGTTCAAGTTAAAATTGGCGTTTGGTTTAGGGTTGGATAAGATGAAATTTTGATATCACATTGAAAGGTATACTCTTGATTTGGAAAAATTTTGGATCTTTTTCCATTCTCCATTATAGTCTATGAGAATCATTAGAGTGAATGGGCCCATAGGGTTAGGGTTAGGGTTAGAGTTCAGGACACACTTATGTTCAAGTTAAAATTGGGGTTTGGTTTAGGGTTGGATAAGATGAAATTTTCATATCACATTGAAAGGTATACTCTTGATTTGGAAAAATTTTGGATGTTTTTCCATTCTCCATTATAGTCTATGAGAATCATTAGAGTGAATGGGCCCATAGGGTTAGGGTTAGGTTTAGGGTTAGAGATCAGGACACACTTATGTTCAAGTTAAAATTGGGGTTTTGTTTAGGGTTGGATAAGATGAAATTTTCATATCACATTGAAAGGTATACTCTTGATTTGGAAAAATTTTGGATGTTTTTCCATTCTCCATTATAGTCTATGAGAATCATTAGAGTGAATAGGCCCAAAGGGCTAGGGTTAGGGTTAGGGTTAGAGTTCAGGACACACTTACGTTCAAGTTAAAATTGGGGTTTGGTTTAGGGTTGGATAAGATGAAATTCTCATATCACACTGAAGGGTATACTCTTGATTTGGAAAAATTTTGGATGTTTTTCCATTCTCCATTATAGTCTATGAGAATCATTAGAGTGAATGGGCCTATAGGGTTAGGGTTAGGGTTAGGGTTAGAGTTCAGGACACACTTACGTTCAAGTTAAAATTGGGGTTTGGTTTAGGGTTGGATAAGATGAAATTTTCATATCACACTAAAGGGTATACTCTTGATTTGGAAAAATTTTGGATGTTTTTCCATTCTCCATTATAGTCTATGAGAATCATTAGAGTGAATGGGCCCATAGGGTTAGGGTTAGGGTTAGGGTTAGGGTTAGAGTTCAGGACGCACTTATGTTCAAGTTAAAATTGGGGTTTGGTTTAGGGTTGGATAAGATGAAATTCTCATATCACACTGAAGGGTATACTCTTGATTTGGAAAAATTTTGGATGTTTTTCCATTCTCCATTATAGTCTATGAGAATCATTAGAGTGAATGGGCCCAGAGGGTTAGGGTTAGGGTTAGGGTTAGAGTTCAGGACACACTTATGTTCAAGTTAAAATTGGGGTTTGGTTTAGGGTTGGATAAGATGAAATTCTCATATCACACTGAAGGGTATACTCTTGATTTGGAAAAATTTTGGATGTTTTTCCATTCTCCATTATAGTCTATGAGAATCATTAGAGTGAATAGGCCCAAAGGGCTAGGGTTAGGGTTAGGGTTAGAGTTCAGGACACACTTACGTTCAAGTTAAAATTGGGGTTTGGTTTAGGGTTGGATAAGATGAAATTCTCATATCACACTGAAGGGTATACTCTTGATTCGGAAAAATTTTGGATGTTTTTCCATTCTCCATTATAGTCTATGAGAATCATTAGAGTGAATGGGCCTATAGGGTTAGGGATAGGGTTAGGGTTAGAGTTCAGGACACACTTACGTTCAAGTTAAAATTGGGGTTTGGTTTAGGGTTGGATAAGATGAAATTTTCATATCACACTAAAGGGTATACTCTTGATTTGGAAAAATTTTGGATGTTTTTCCATTCTCCATTATAGTCTATGAGAATCATTAGAGTGAATGGGCCCATAGGGTTAGGGTTAGGGTTAGGGTTAGGGTTAGAGTTCAGGACACACTTATGTTCAAGTTAAAATTGGGGTTTGGTTTAGGGTTGGATAAGATGAAATTCTCATATCACATTGAAAGGTATACTCTTGATTTGGAAAAATTTTGGATGTTTTTCCATTCTCCATTATAGTCTATGAGAATCATTAGAGTGAATGGGCCCATAGGTTTAGGGTTAGGGTTAGAGTTCAGGACACACTTATGTTCAAGTTAAAATTGGCGTTTGGTTTAGGGTTGGATAAGATGAAATTTTGATATCACATTGAAAGGTATACTCTTGATTTGGAAAAATTTTGGATCTTTTTCCATTCTCCATTATAGTCTATGAGAATCATTAGAGTGAATGGGCCCATAGGGTTAGGGTTAGGGTTAGAGTTCAGGACACACTTATGTTCAAGTTAAAATTGGGGTTTGGTTTAGGGTTGGATAAGATGAAATTTTCATATCACATTGAAAGGTATACTCTTGATTTGGAAAAATTTTGGATGTTTTTCCATTCTCCATTATAGTCTATGAGAATCATTAGAGTGAATGAGCCCATAGGGTTAGGGTTAGGTTTAGGGTTAGAGATCAGGACACACTTATGTTCAAGTTAAAATTGGGGTTTTGTTTAGGGTTGGATAAGATGAAATTTTCATATCACATTGAAAGGTATACTCTTGATTTGGAAAAATTTTGGATGTTTTTCCATTCTCCATTATAGTCTATGAGAATCATTAGAGTGAATAGGCCCAAAGGGCTAGGGTTAGGGTTAGGGTTAGAGTTCAGGACACACTTACGTTCAAGTTAAAATTGGGGTTTGGTTTAGGGTTGGATAAGATGAAATTCTCATATCACACTGAAGGGTATACTCTTGATTTGGAAAAATTTTGGATGTTTTTCCATTCTCCATTATAGTCTATGAGAATCATTAGAGTGAATGGGCCTATAGGGTTAGGGTTAGGGTTAGGGTTAGAGTTCAGGACACACTTACGTTCAAGTTAAAATTGGGGTTTGGTTTAGGGTTGGATAAGATGAAATTTTCATATCACACTAAAGGGTATACTCTTGATTTGGAAAAATTTTGGATGTTTTTCCATTCTCCATTATAGTCTATGAGAATCATTAGAGTGAATGGGCCCATAGGGTTAGGGTTAGGGTTAGGGTTAGGGTTAGAGTTCAGGACGCACTTATGTTCAAGTTAAAATTGGGGTTTGGTTTAGGGTTGGATAAGATGAAATTCTCATATCACACTGAAGGGTATACTCTTGATTTGGAAAAATTTTGGATGTTTTTCCATTCTCCATTATAGTCTATGAGAATCATTAGAGTGAATGGGCCCAGAGGGTTAGGGTTAGGGTTAGGGTTAGAGTTCAGGACACACTTATGTTCAAGTTAAAATTGGGGTTTGGTTTAGGGTTGGATAAGATGAAATTCTCATATCACACTGAAGGGTATACTCTTGATTTGGAAAAATTTTGGATGTTTTTCCATTCTCCATTATAGTCTATGAGAATCATTAGAGTGAATAGGCCCAAAGGGCTAGGGTTAGGGTTAGGGTTAGAGTTCAGGACACACTTACGTTCAAGTTAAAATTGGGGTTTGGTTTAGGGTTGGATAAGATGAAATTCTCATATCACACTGAAGGGTATACTCTTGATTCGGAAAAATTTTGGATGTTTTTCCATTCTCCATTATAGTCTATGAGAATCATTAGAGTGAATGGGCCTATAGGGTTAGGGATAGGGTTAGGGTTAGAGTTCAGGACACACTTACGTTCAAGTTAAAATTGGGGTTTGGTTTAGGGTTGGATAAGATGAAATTTTCATATCACACTAAAGGGTATACTCTTGATTTGGAAAAATTTTGGATGTTTTTCCATTCTCCATTATAGTCTATGAGAATCATTAGAGTGAATGGGCCCATAGGGTTAGGGTTAGGGTTAGGGTTAGGGTTAGAGTTCAGGACACACTTATGTTCAAGTTAAAATTGGGGTTTGGTTTAGGGTTGGATAAGATGAAATTCTCATATCACATTGAAAGGTATACTCTTGATTTGGAAAAATTTTGGATGTTTTTCCATTCTCCATTATAGTCTATGAGAATCATTAGAGTGAATGGGCCCATAGGGTTAGGGTTAGGGTTAGGGTTAGAGATCAGGACACACTTATGTTCAAGTTAAAATTGGGGTTTTGTTTAGGGTTGGATAAGATGAAATTTTCATATCACATTGAAAGGTATACTCTTGATTTGGAAAAATTTTGGATGTTTTTCCATTCTCCATTATAGTCTATGAGAATCATTAGAGTGAATGGGCCCAAAGGGTTAGGGTTAGGGTTAGGGTTAGAGTTCAGGACACACTTACGTTCAAGTTAAAATTGGGGTTTGGTTTAGGGTTGGATAAGATGAAATTCTCATATCACACTGAAGGGTATACTCTTGATTTGGAAAAATTTTGGATGTTTTTCCATTCTCCATTATAGTCTATGAGAATCATTAGAGTGAATGGGCCCATAGGGTTAGGGTTAGGGTTAGGGTTAGAGTTCAGGACACACTTACGTTCAAGTTAAAATTGGGGTTTGGTTTAGGGTTGGATAAGATGAAATTTTCATATCACACTAAAGGGTATACTCTTGATTTGGAAAAATTTTGGATGTTTTTCCATTCTCCATTATAGTCTATGAGAATCATTAGAGTGAATGGGCCCATAGGGTTAGGGTTAGGGTTAGGGTTAGGGTTAGAGTTCAGGACACACTTATGTTCAAGTTAAAATTGGGGTTTGGTTTAGGGTTGGATAAGATGAAATTCTCATATCACACTGAAGGGTATACTCTTGATTTGGAAAAATTTTGGATGTTTTTCCATTCTCCATTATAGTCTATGAGAATCATTAGAGTGAATTGGCCCGTAGGGTTAGGGTTAGGGTTAGAGTTCAGGACACACTTATGTTCAAGTTAAAATTGGGGTTTGGTTTAGGGTTGGATAAGATGAAATTTTCATATCACATTGAAAGGTATACTCTTGATTTGGAAAAATTTTGGATGTTTTTCCATTCTCCATTATAGTCTATGAGAATCATTAGAGTGAATGGGCCCATAGGGTTAGGGTTAGGGTTAGAGTTCAGGACACACTTATGTTCAAGTTAAAATTGGGGTTTGGTTTAGGGTTGGATAAGATGAAATTCTCATATCACACTGAAGGGTATACTCTTGATTTGGAAAAATTTTGGATGTTTTTCCATTCTCCATTATAGTCTATGAGAATCATTAGAGTGAATGGGCCCATAGGGTTAGGGTTAGGGTTAGGGTTAGAGTTCAGGACACACTTACGTTCAAGTTAAAATTGGGGTTTTGTTTAGGGTTGGATAAGATGAAATTCTCATATCACACTGAAGGGTATACTCTTGATTTGGAAAAATTTTGGATGTTTTTCCATTCTCCATTATAGTCTATGAGAATCATTAGAGTGAATGGGCCCATAGGGTTAGGGTTAGGGTTAGAGTTCAGGACACACTTATGTTCAAGTTAAAATTGGCGTTTGGTTTAGGGTTGGATAAGATGAAATTTTCATATCACATTGAAAGGTATACTCTTGATTTGGAAAAATTTTGGATGTTTTTCCATTCTCCATTATAGTCTATGAGAATCATTAGAGTGAATGGGCCCATAGGGTTAGGGTTAGGGTTAGGGTTAGAGTTCAGGACACACTTATGTTCAAGTTAAAATTGGGGTTTGGTTTAGGGTTGGATAAGATGAAATTCTCATATCACATTGAAAGGTATACTCTTGATTTGGAAAAATTTTGGATGTTTTTCCATTCTCCATTATAGTCTATGAGAATCATTAGAGTGAATGGGCCCATAGGGTTAGGGTTAGGGTTAGGGTTAGAGATCAGGACACACTTATGTTCAAGTTAAAATTGGGGTTTTGTTTAGGGTTGGATAAGATGAAATTTTCATATCACATTGAAAGGTATACTCTTGATTTGGAAAAATTTTGGATGTTTTTCCATTCTCCATTATAGTCTATGAGAATCATTAGAGTGAATGGGCCCAAAGGGTTAGGGTTAGGGTTAGGGTTAGAGTTCAGGACACACTTACGTTCAAGTTAAAATTGGGGTTTGGTTTAGGGTTGGATAAGATGAAATTCTCATATCACACTGAAGGGTATACTCTTGATTTGGAAAAATTTTGGATGTTTTTCCATTCTCCATTATAGTCTATGAGAATCATTAGAGTGAATGGGCCCATAGGGTTAGGGTTAGGGTTAGGGTTAGAGTTCAGGACACACTTACGTTCAAGTTAAAATTGGGGTTTGGTTTAGGGTTGGATAAGATGAAATTTTCATATCACACTAAAGGGTATACTCTTGATTTGGAAAAATTTTGGATGTTTTTCCATTCTCCATTATAGTCTATGAGAATCATTAGAGTGAATGGGCCCATAGGGTTAGGGTTAGGGTTAGGGTTAGGGTTAGAGTTCAGGACACACTTATGTTCAAGTTAAAATTGGGGTTTGGTTTAGGGTTGGATAAGATGAAATTCTCATATCACACTGAAGGGTATACTCTTGATTTGGAAAAATTTTGGATGTTTTTCCATTCTCCATTATAGTCTATGAGAATCATTAGAGTGAATGGGCCCATAGGGTTAGAGTTAGGGTTAGAGTTCAGGACACACTTATGTTCAAGTTAAAATTGGGGTTTGGTTTAGGGTTGGATAAGATGAAATTTTCATATCACATTGAAAGGTATACTCTTGATTTGGAAAAATTTTGGATGTTTTTCCATTCTCCATTATAGTCTATGAGAATCATTAGAGTGAATGGGCCCATAGGGTTAGGGTTAGGGTTAGGGTTAGAGTTCAGGACACACTTACGTTCAAGTTAAAATTGGGGTTTGGTGTAGGGTTGGATAAGATGAAATTCTCATATCACACTGAAGGGTATACTCTTGATTTGGAAAAATTTTGGATGTTTTTCCATTCTCCATTATAGTCTATGAGAATCATTAGAGTGAATGGGCCCATAGGGTTAGGGTTAGGGTTAGAGTTCAGGACACACTTACGTTCAAGTTAAAATTGGGGTTTGGTTTAGGGTTGGATAAGATGAAATTTTCATATCACACTAAAGGGTATACTCTTGATTTGGAAAAATTTTGGATGTTTTTCCATTCTCCATTATAGTCTATGAGAATCATTAGAGTGAATGGGCCCATAGGGTTAGGGTTAGGGTTAGGGTTAGAGTTCAGGACACACTTACGTTCAAGTTAAAATTGGGGTTTCGTTTAGGGTTGGATAAGATGAAATTTTCATATCACACTAAAGGGTATACTCTTGATTTGGAAAAATTTTGGATGTTTTTCCATTCTCCATTATAGTCTATGAGAATCATTAGAGTGAATGGGCCCAAAGGGTTAGGGTTAGGGTTAGGGTTAGAGTTCAGGACACACTTACGTTCAAGTTAAAATTGGGGTTTGGTTTAGGGTTGGATAAGATGAAATTCTCATATCACACTGAAGGGTATACTCTTGATTTGGAAAAATTTTGGATGTTTTTCCATTCTCCATTATAGTCTATGAGAATCATTAGAGTGAATGGGCCCATAGGGTTAGGGTTAGGGTTAGGGTTAGAGTTCAGGACACACTTACGTTCAAGTTAAAATTGGGGTTTGGTTTAGGGTTGGATAAGATGAAATTTTCATATCACACTAAAGGGTATACTCTTGATTTGGAAAAATTTTGGATGTTTTTCCATTCTCCATTATAGTCTATGAGAATCATTAGAGTGAATGGGCCCATAGGGTTAGGGTTAGGGTTAGGGTTAGGGTTAGAGTTCAGGACACACTTATGTTCAAGTTAAAATTGGGGTTTGGTTTAGGGTTGGATAAGATGAAATTCTCATATCACACTGAAGGGTATACTCTTGATTTGGAAAAATTTTGGATGTTTTTCCATTCTCCATTATAGTCTATGAGAATCATTAGAGTGAATGGGCCCATAGGGTTAGAGTTAGGGTTAGAGTTCAGGACACACTTATGTTCAAGTTAAAATTGGGGTTTGGTTTAGGGTTGGATAAGATGAAATTTTCATATCACATTGAAAGGTATACTCTTGATTTGGAAAAATTTTGGATGTTTTTCCATTCTCCATTATAGTCTATGAGAATCATTAGAGTGAATGGGCCCATAGGGTTAGGGTTAGGGTTAGGGTTAGAGTTCAGGACACACTTACGTTCAAGTTAAAATTGGGGTTTGGTTTAGGGTTGGATAAGATGAAATTCTCATATCACACTGAAGGGTATACTCTTGATTTGGAAAAATTTTGGATGTTTTTCCATTCTCCATTATAGTCTATGAGAATCATTAGAGTGAATGGGCCCATAGGGTTAGGGTTAGGGTTAGAGTTCAGGACACACTTACGTTCAAGTTAAAATTGGGGTTTGGTTTAGGGTTGGATAAGATGAAATTTTCATATCACACTAAAGGGTATACTCTTGATTTGGAAAAATTTTGGATGTTTTTCCATTCTCCATTATAGTCTATGAGAATCATTAGAGTGAATGGGCCCATAGGGTTAGGGTTAGGGTTAGGGTTAGAGTTCAGGACACACTTACGTTCAAGTTAAAATTGGGGTTTCGTTTAGGGTTGGATAAGATGAAATTTTCATATCACACTAAAGGGTATACTCTTGATTTGGAAAAATTTTGGATGTTTTTCCATTCTCCATTATAGTCTATGAGAATCATTAGAGTGAATGGGCCCAAAGGGTTAGGGTTAGGGTTAGGGTTAGAGTTCAGGACACACTTACGTTCAAGTTAAAATTGGGGTTTGGTTTAGGGTTGGATAAGATGAAATTCTCATATCACACTGAAGGGTATACTCTTGATTTGGAAAAATTTTGGATGTTTTTCCATTCTCCATTATAGTCTATGAGAATCATTAGAGTGAATGGGCCCATAGGGTTAGGGTTAGGGTTAGGGTTAGAGTTCAGGACACACTTACGTTCAAGTTAAAATTGGGGTTTGGTTTAGGGTTGGATAAGATGAAATTCTCATATCACACTGAAGGGTATACTCTTGATTTGGAAAAATTTTGGATGTTTTTCCATTCTCCATTATAGTCTATGAGAATCATTAGAGTGAATGGGCCCATAGGGTTAGGGTTAGGGTTAGAGTTCAGGACACACTTATGTTCAAGTTAAAATTGGGGTTTGGTTTAGGGTTGGATAAGATGAAATTTTCATATCACATTGAAAGGTATACTCTTGATTTGGAAAAATTTTGGATGTTTTTCCATTCTCCATTATAGTCTATGAGAATCTTTAGAGTGAATGGGCCCATAGGGTTAGGGTTAGGGTTAGAGTTCAGGACACACTTATGTTCAAGTTAAAATTGGGGTTTGGTTTAGGGTTGGATAAGATGAAATTCTCATATCACATTGAAAGGTATACTCTTGATTTGGAAAAATTTTGGATGTTTTTCCATTCTCCATTATAGTCTATGAGAATCATTAGAGTGAATGGGCCCATAGGGTTAGGGTTAGGGTTAGAGTTCAGGACACACTTACGTTCAAGTTAAAATTGGGGTTTGGTTTAGGGTTGGATAAGATGAAATTTTCATATCACACTAAAGGGTATACTCTTCATTTGGAAAAATTTTGGATGTTTTTCCATTCTCCATTATAGTCTATGAGAATCATTAGAGTGAATGGGCCCATAGGGTTAGGGTTAGGGTTAGGGTTAGAGTTCAGGACACACTTACGTTCAAGTTAAAATTGGGGTTTGGTTTAGGGTTGGATAAGATGAAATTTTCATATCACACTAAAGGGTATACTCTTGATTTGGAAAAATTTTGGATGTTTTTCCATTCTCCATTATAGTCTATGAGAATCATTAGAGTGAATGGGCCCATAGGGTTAGGGTTAGGGTTAGGGTTAGAGTTCAGGACACACTTACGTTCAAGTTAAAATTGGGGTTTCGTTTAGGGTTGGATAAGATGAAATTTTCATATCACACTAAAGGGTATACTCTTGATTTGGAAAATTTTTGGATGTTTTTCCATTCTCCATTATAGTCTATGAGAATCATTAGAGTGAATGGGCCCATAGGGTTAGGGTTAGGGTTAGGGTTAGAGTTCAGGACACACTTATGTTCAAGTTAAAATTGGGGATTGGTTTAGGGTTAGATAAGATGAAATTCTCATATCACACTGAAGGGTATACTCTTGATTTGGAAAAATTTTGGATGTTTTTCCATTCTCCATTATAGTCTATGAGAATCATTAGAGTGAATGGGCCCATAGGGTTAGGGTTAGGGTTAGGGTTAGAGTTCAGGACACACTTACGTTCAAGTTAAAATTGGGGTTTGGTTTAGGGTTGGATAAGATGAAATTCTCATATCACACTGAAGGGTATACTCTTGATTTGGAAAAATTTTGGATGTTTTTCCATTCTCCATTATAGTCTATGAGAATCATTAGAGTGAATGGGCTCATAGGGTTAGGGTTAGGGTTAGAGTTCAGGACACACTTATGTTCAAGTTAAAATTGGGGTTTGGTTTAGGGTTGGATAAGATGAAATTTTCATATCACATTGAAAGGTATACTCTTGATTTGGAAAAGTTTTGGATGTTTTTCCATTCTCCATTATAGTCTATGAGAATCATTAGAGTGAATGGGCCCATAGGGTTAGGGTTAGGGTTAGGGTTAGAGTTCAGGACACACTTATGTTCAAGTTAAAATTGGGGTTTGGTTTAGGGTTGGATAAGATGAAATTCTCATATCACATTGAAAGGTATACTCTTGATTTGGAAAAATTTTGGATGTTTTTCCATTCTCCATTATAGTCTATGAGAATCATTAGAGTGAATGGGCCCATAGGGTTAGGGTTAGGGTTAGAGTTCAGGACACACTTACGTTCAAGTTAAAATTGGGGTTTGGTTTAGGGTTGGATAAGATGAAATTTTCATATCACACTAAAGGGTATACTCTTGATTTGGAAAAATTTTGGATGTTTTTCCATTCTCCATTATAGTCTATGAGAATCATTAGAGTGAATGGGCCCATAGGGTTAGGGTTAGGGTTAGGGTTAGAGTTCAGGACACACTTATGTTCAAGTTAAAATTGGGGTTTGGTTTAGGGTTGGATAAGATGAAATTCTCATATCACATTGAAAGGTATACTCTTGATTTGGAAAAATTTTGGATGTTTTTCCATTCTCCATTATAGTCTATGAGAATCATTAGAGTGAATGGGCCCATAGGGTTAGGGTTAGGGTTAGAGTTCAGGACACACTTACGTTCAAGTTAAAATTAGGGTTTGGTTTAGGGTTGGATAAGATGAAATTTTCATATCACACTAAAGGGTATACTCTTGATTTGGAAAAATTTTGGATGTTTTTCCATTCTCCATTATAGTCTATGAGAATCATTAGAGTGAATGGGCCCATAGGGTTAGGGTTAGGGTTAGGGTTAGAGTTCAGGACACACTTACGTTCAAGTTAAAATTGGGGTTTGGTTTAGGGTTGGATAAGATGAAATTTTCATATCACACTAAAGGGTATACTCTTCATTTGGAAAAATTTTGGATGTTTTTCCATTCTCCATTATAGTCTATGAGAATCATTAGAGTGAATGGGCCCATAGGGTTAGGGTTAGGGTTAGGGTTAGAGTTCAGGACACACTTACGTTCAAGTTAAAATTGGGGTTTGGTTTAGGGTTGGATAAGATGAAATTTTCATATCACACTAAAAGGGTATACTCTTGATTTGGAAAAATTTTGGATGTTTTTCCATTCTCCATTATAGTCTATGAGAATCATTAGAGTGAATGGGCCCATAGGGTTAGGGTTAGGGTTAGGGTTAGAGTTCAGGACACACTTACGTTCAAGTTAAAATTGGGGTTTCGTTTAGGGTTGGATAAGATGAAATTTTCATATCACACTAAAGGGTATACTCTTGATTTGGAAAATTTTTGGATGTTTTTCCATTCTCCATTATAGTCTATGAGAATCATTAGAGTGAATGGGCCCATAGGGTTAGGGTTAGGGTTAGGGTTAGAGTTCAGGACACACTTATGTTCAAGTTAAAATTGGGGATTGGTTTAGGGTTGGATAAGATGAAATTTTCATATCACATTGAAAGGTATACTCTTGATTTGGAAAAATTTTGGATGTTTTTCCATTCTCCATTATAGTCTATGAGAATCATTAGAGTGAATGGGCCCATAGGGTTAGGGTTAGGGTTAGGGTTAGAGTTCAGGACACACTTACGTTCAAGTTAAAATTGGGGTTTTGTTTAGGGTTGGATAAGATGAAATTCTCATATCACACTGAAGGGTATACTCTTGATTTGGAAAAATTTTGGATGTTTTTCCATTCTCCATTATAGTCTATGAGAATCATTAGAGTGAATGGGCTCATAGGGTTAGGGTTAGGGTTAGAGTTCAGGACACACTTATGTTCAAGTTAAAATTGGGGTTTGGTTTAGGGTTGGATAAGATGAAATTTTCATATCACATTGAAAGGTATACTCTTGATTTGGAAAAGTTTTGGATGTTTTTCCATTCTCCATTATAGTCTATGAGAATCATTAGAGTGAATGGGCCCATAGGGTTAGGGTTAGGGTTAGGGTTAGAGTTCAGGACACACTTATGTTCAAGTTAAAATTGGGGTTTGGTTTAGGGTTGGATAAGATGAAATTCTCATATCACATTGAAAGGTATACTCTTGATTTGGAAAAATTTTGGATGTTTTTCCATTCTCCATTATAGTCTATGAGAATCATTAGAGTGAATGGGCCCATAGGGTTAGGGTTAGGGTTAGAGTTCAGGACACACTTACGTTCAAGTTAAAATTGGGGTTTGGTTTAGGGTTGGATAAGATGAAATTTTCATATCACACTAAAGGGTATACTCTTGATTTGGAAAAATTTTGGATGTTTTTCCATTCTCCATTATAGTCTATGAGAATCATTAGAGTGAATGGGCCCATAGGGTTAGGGTTAGGGTTAGGGTTAGAGTTCAGGACACACTTATGTTCAAGTTAAAATTGGGGTTTGGTTTAGGGTTGGATAAGATGAAATTCTCATATCACATTGAAAGGTATACTCTTGATTTGGAAAAATTTTGGATGTTTTTCCATTCTCCATTATAGTCTATGAGAATCATTAGAGTGAATGGGCCCATAGGGTTAGGGTTAGGGTTAGAGTTCAGGACACACTTACGTTCAAGTTAAAATTGGGGTTTGGTTTAGGGTTGGATAAGATGAAATTTTCATATCACACTAAAGGGTATACTCTTGATTTGGAAAAATTTTGGATGTTTTTCCATTCTCCATTATAGTCTATGAGAATCATTAGAGTGAATGGGCCCATAGGGTTAGGGTTAGGGTTAGGGTTAGAGTTCAGGACACACTTACGTTCAAGTTAAAATTGGGGTTTGGTTTAGGGTTGGATAAGATGAAATTTTCATATCACACTAAAGGGTATACTCTTGATTTGGAAAAATTTTGGATGTTTTTCCATTCTCCATTATAGTCTATGAGAATCATTAGAGTGAATGGGCCCATAGGGTTAGGGTTAGGGTTAGAGTTCAGGACACACTTATGTTCAAGTTAAAATTGGGGTTTGGTTTAGGGTTGGATAAGATGAAATTTTCATATCACATTGAAAGGTATACTCTTGATTTGGAAAAATTTTGGATGTTTTTCCATTCTCCATTATAGTCTATGAGAATCTTTAGAGTGAATGGGCCCATAGGGTTAGGGTTAGGGTTAGGGTTAGAGTTCAGGACACACTTATGTTCAAGTTAAAATTGGGGTTTGGTTTAGGGTTGGATAAGATGAAATTCTCATATCACATTGAAAGGTATACTCTTGATTTGGAAAAATTTTGGATGTTTTTCCATTCTCCATTATAGTCTATGAGAATCATTAGAGTGAATGGGCCCATAGGGTTAGGGTTAGGGTTAGAGTTCAGGACACACTTACGTTCAAGTTAAAATTGGGGTTTGGTTTAGGGTTGGATAAGATGAAATTTTCATATCACACTAAAGGGTATACTCTTCATTTGGAAAAATTTTGGATGTTTTTCCATTCTCCATTATAGTCTATGAGAATAATTAGAGTGAATGGGCCCATAGGGTTAGGGTTAGGGTTAGGGTTAGAGTTCAGGACACACTTACGTTCAAGTTAAAATTGGGGTTTGGTTTAGGGTTGGATAAGATGAAATTTTCATATCACACTAAAGGGTATACTCTTGATTTGGAAAAATTTTGGATGTTTTTCCATTCTCCATTATAGTCTATGAGAATCATTAGAGTGAATGGGCCCATAGGGTTAGGGTTAGGGTTAGGGTTAGGGTTAGAGTTCAGGACACACTTACGTTCAAGTTAAAATTGGGGTTTGGTTTAGGGTTGGATAAGATGAAATTTTCATATCACACTAAAGGGTATACTCTTCATTTGGAAAAATTTTGGATGTTTTTCCATTCTCCATTATAGTCTATGAGAATCATTAGAGTGAATGGGCCCATAGGGTTAGGGTTAGGGTTAGGGTTAGAGTTCAGGACACACTTACGTTCAAGTTAAAATTGGGGTTTGGTTTAGGGTTGGATAAGATGAAATTTTCATATCACACTAAAGGGTATACTCTTGATTTGGAAAATTTTTGGATGTTTTTCCATTCTCCATTATAGTCTATGAGAATCATTAGAGTGAATGGGCCCATAGGGTTAGGGTTAGGGTTAGGGTTAGAGTTCAGGACACACTTACGTTCAAGTTAAAATTGGGGTTTCGTTTAGGGTTGGATAAGATGAAATTTTCATATCACACTAAAGGGTATACTCTTGATTTGGAAAATTTTTGGATGTTTTTCCATTCTCCATTATAGTCTATGAGAATCATTAGAGTGAATGGGCCCATAGGGTTAGGGTTAGGGTTAGGGTTAGAGTTCAGGACACACTTATGTTCAAGTTAAAATTGGGGTTTGGTTTAGGGTTAGATAAGATGAAATTCTCATATCACACTGAAGGGTATACTCTTGATTTGGAAAAATTTTGGATGTTTTTCCATTCTCCATTATAGTCTATGAGAATCATTAGAGTGAATGGGCCCATAGGGTTAGGGTTAGGGTTAGGGTTAGAGTTCAGGACACACTTACGTTCAAGTTAAAATTGGGGTTTGGTTTAGGGTTGGATAAGATGAAATTCTCATATCACACTGAAGGGTATACTCTTGATTTGGAAAAATTTTGGATGTTTTTCCATTCTCCATTATAGTCTATGAGAATCATTAGAGTGAATGGGCCCATAGGGTTAGGGTTAGGGTTAGAGTTCAGGACACACTTATGTTCAAGTTAAAATTGGGGTTTGGTTTAGGGTTGGATAAGATGAAATTTTCATATCACATTGAAAGGTATACTCTTGATTTGGAAAAATTTTGGATGTTTTTCCATTCTCCATTATAGTCTATGAGAATTGTGACGGAACCGGCCCGATTCTGCCTTCAGACCCGGTCCCGTCAGCTTCCCTATGGAGTCGCCAACTCCTGGAGGGAGCTATGTCTCCTCCTGCCCCTTGGGCTCGCTGCCACCACCTGCTCAGTCCCGGGGTTCAGATTGAGAGGAACAGGACTCCCAATCCCCCTTTCCAGCTGTGAGGCTAGGCCTCCAGGTCCTCTGCCACCCTGCACTTGGGTTTCACAGAGACCTCAGCGCTTCTTTGGGGCACCCCTGGAGGATTGGCACCTTATCCAACTGCATGCCTTCCCCCTTCTCCGGGGCCCCCTTCTTAACACAGCGTGGTCTAAAGCGGTCTGGGGATCTAGGTGGTACAGAGATGAACTGCCAGCATTTAAAACAGAAAAAAAAACATTTATTTAAAAGAGAAAAATATAGGAAGAGAAAAACACAAAACAAAAACAGTTGCATTTAAAAAGTTAGCACCGCACAGCAAAGCACAGCAAACAGCATAACAAAATAAAGGTGGTTTTTAAACGCATCGTATTGTCCCTGGTCTATACTTGATCTGCCTAAGAAAATGACTTACTTTGTCTGCCTGCCTGGGGGCCCCCAGGCAGGAGCCTCCATTGCTCACCACATGCTTGCTCGAGCGCTGGCTCAAATCTGAGACTCTCTTCCTGCCTAGCACATGGCAAGAAAAACAGCACTTCCTGCTTCTCTAGGGGACTTTCCCCCTAGCGTTGTTGGTTTGGCTCTGGAAGGGAGGGGGGGAGTGAGGGGAAGGCTACAAAGCCGGCTGAATGGATTTACTGATCCCTGCCTTTTTGGATGAAGCACCAACACTCTCAGATGGCGTTTCTCCACACGTCCCCCTCCTTAAATTCTGAGCCGGAGGGGTTGCCTCCTACAGAGGTGACCCCGTAGCAGAATCCAAACAAACAAGGAGAAACCCATTAACCAAAATATTACACAAACATTACACAAACATTCAGGTATTTCTCCAATAATACACAAAGTCCAGCACCCTAGGTGCTCATGTTCTTTCTGGACAAAACGTTGCATGCTGCATTCAGAAGGAATGTCCAGTCTTTAAGATGTACTCCTCCGTCTCCCAGGACCACCTCTGGAGTTTGGTGCTCTCCCTCCGTTGCTGCTGTGGCTGGGGTGAGTGGCCCATCAAAGGAGCAAATTCCTGGCCCCACATCTGAAGTTGGAAACTGCCCAGTTCCCACACAGTTGCCTCTTTATCCCTCATTGGTGGAATGTTCCCTCTGTCCACTCTGTCCTCCCAGAAAACTACCTCTGGTGCTCCAAACAATTGCTGTCCCAGCTTCTTTTTGTCTCCTTCCTTCCTACCTATGTGCACCACCATGGACCTCGCAGAGAATGGCTGTGGCATATTCACCTGCCCCACTTGAACTGCCTTTCCCATTTTCTCCATAGCCCCCACACAGGTAGCATCGTCTAGATCATCCACAATCACATAGGGTCCCTCCCATTCCACTTTCCGTTCACCAGTATGAAGGGGCAGGAAAACCATCACCCTATCCCCTGTCTCAGCTTCTGAGAACTCCACTTTCTGGTCCCTTGCCACCTCACACAGTGGATCCAGCCTCGGGTCACTTTGAACCTCAGACAGGAACATTTCCGGCTCCCCCAGACTTCCTATCATCTGTTCCTTCAAGCCACCCCTAGTCCCACTGTTTCCAGAACACTTAGCCAACGTTTGAGCTGGGTTCTCCGCCCCCTCAGTTGGTTTTTCAGTGTCAGCCAACTGAGCTCCTTCCTGCCTGGAACGCTCCACAGCATCCTGCTGCCCTTGTGGAAATTGGCACCCCTCTTCCCATTGGGCACACCCTCCTGCAGGGTTTGAGACAGACTGGTCCTCCCCCTCCCTGGTTGGTGGTGAGGTGGCTTCCCTAACGTTGCCTTCCTCCCCCCACCTTCCCCTGAGGGTTTGGCTTGGGTTCTCAGTCCCCTCGGTTGGTTTTTCAGCACTACCGAACTGACCCCCTTCCTGCCTGGAAGGTCCCACAGCTTCCCAGGATTCCTGTCTGCCCTGCTTCAAGACGACCTGTTTTGAGAGCGTCTCGGACGATCCCACTTCCTGATCCACAGCTACTTGGTGAACCGGTTCCAACCTAAGGCCGCTCCGGACCCCCTTCTGGAACCGCTCCCGTTCCCCCAAGCCTTCAGCTATGTGCTCCTCTGAGCCCATATTAGCCTTGCTGCTCTCAGAACCTCCTGTGAAATCTCCACTCTCCACCTCGGTCTCTTCAGCTTGCACATCCTTTACGCTAGACAGGTTCCCTCCCTCGCTAGGAACATCCACAGCCTCTTGCTGCACTTGGGGAAAGCTACACCCCTCTTCCCCTTGGCAACACCCTACTCTAGGGCTTGAGATAGGCTGGCCCTCCCCCTCCTGGGTGACTGCCCTCTCTTCGTCCTCAGTAACCTGGGCTATTTCCCCCTCCCTGGTTGGTGGTGAGGTGGCTTCCTTAAAGTTGCCTTCCTCCTCCCACTTCCCCCTGGGGGTTTGGCTGCGGGGTACAGCCTTGATAGAGTACTGGCCAACCACCAAATCCCGGCCCAATAACACTGGAACTGTCTGTTCCTTCATTACCCCACATTCAGAATAGGATTTACCTTCTTGTGGAGCCAAACCCCTGAACTGCTTTCGGGAGTGGTCTGGCCCCAGTTTAAACCTTTTAAATACAGTGGCTTTATAGCCTGCAAAAGTTATCCCCCCATCTTCCATAGGCATGCTGTAATAGATGGCTGAAAGTTCTCCAGTCAGGTTGCTACAGAGGTAAGACATATAGTCCTCCTCTGCAATCCCCCACTGTTTGGCTGCCCTCTCAAAGTTGGAGAGGTATATGGAGGGGTCTTCTCCCTCTTGGTACACTGCAAAGTCCTTAGGGGTGACTTGGATCTCTTTGCTTAGTTCAGCTTCCAGACGTAGCACCTCAAGCTCATGGTGACGTTGCTCTTCCTGCTCCCGTCTGTAGATTTCAGCTTTCTCTCTTTCTTCCTGTCTCCGGATCTCAGCTCGTCTCAGCTCTCTCTCTCTTTGTCTTTCCTCCCTCTCTCGTTCCTCCTGTCTGCGGACTGCATCCCTCTCTGCTTGTCGTCCCTCTCTCTCTCGTTCCTCCTGTCTGCGCTCTTGGTACGCCTTGGTACGGATTCTTGCCAGTTCCAACCGTAGCCGCAAGAGTTCTTCTGACTGGGTGGGAAACACTTTTGCAAGTGCCCCTGCATGCTGATGATACTCCAAAAGGAGGTCTTTCATATCTACTACAGTCATGTTGTCACACTCCAGCTTGTGCCTTGCACACTCTTCCTGGAGCTGTGGCTTTGTCATCTTCAGGATTTCCAGCATCTTAGCACGCTCCATCCTAACTAGCTAAACTTTCCCTACTCCAGTTGACCCGAAAATAAAACAAAACCGCTGTTGCTTCCTCTGGGTGCTTGCACGCATCAAAAACCAAAAATGCCTGGCCAATCAAGTTCTCTGTTTGTTCTCATCCCACCGCTGCCGCCAAGTGTGGCGGAACCGGCCCGATTCTGCCTTCAGACCCGGTCCCGTCAGCTCCCTATGGAGTCGCCAACTCCTGGAGGGAGCTATTTCTCCTCCTGCCCCTTGGGCGCGCTGCCACCACCTGCTCAGTCCCGGGGTTCAGATTGAGAGGAACAGGACTCCCAATCCCCCTCTCCAGCTGTGAGGCCAGGCCTCAAGGTCCTCTGCCACCCTGCACTTGGGTTTCACAGAGACCTCAGCGCTTCTTTGGGGCACCCCTGGAGGATTGGCACCTTATCCAACTGCATGCCTTCCCCCCTTCCCTGGGGCCCCCTTCTTAAAAACAGTGTGGTCTAAAGCGGTCTGGGGATCTAGGTGGTACAGAGATGAACTGCCAGCATTTAAAACAGAAAAAAAACATTTATTTAAAAGAGAAAAATATAGGAAGAGAAAAACACAAAACAAAAACAGTTGCATTTAAAAAGTTAGCACCGCACAGCAAAGCACAGCAAACAGCATAACAAAATAAAGGTGGTTTTTAAACGCATCGTATTGTCCCTGGTCTATACTTGATCTGCCTAAGAAAATGACTTACTTTGTCTGCCTGCCTGGGGGCCCCGAGGCAGGAGCCTCCATTGCTCACCACATGCTTGCTCGAGCGCTGGCTCAAATCTGAGACTCTCTTCCTGCCTAGCACATGGCAAGAACAACAGCACTTCCTGCATCTCTAGGGGACTTTCCCCCTAGCGTTGTTGGTTTGGCTCTGGAAGGGAGGGGGGGAGTGAGGGGAAGGCTACAAAGCCGGCTGAATGGATTTACTGATCCCTGCCTTTTTGGATGAAGCACCAACACTCTCAGATGGCGTTTCTCCACAAGAATCATTAGAGTGAATGGGCCCATAGGGTTAGGGTTAGGGTTAGGGTTAGAGATCAGGACACACTTATGTTCAAGTTAAAATTGGGGTTTGGTTTAGGGTTGGATAAGATGAAATTCTCATATCACACTGAAGGGTATACTCTTGATTTGGAAAAATTTTGGATGTTTTTCCATTCTCCATTATAGTCTATGAGAATCATTAGAGTGAATGGGCCCATAGGGTTAGGGTTAGGGTTAGAGTTAGAGTTCAGGACACACTTACGTTCAAGTTAAAATTGGGGTTTGGTTTAGGGTTGGATAAGATGAAATTCTCATATCACACTGAAGGGTATACTCTTGATTTGGAAAAATTTTGGATGTTTTTCCATTCTCCATTATAGTCTATGAGAATCATTAGAGTGAATGGGCCCATAGGGTTAGGGTTAGGGTTAGGGTTAGAGTTCAGGACACACTTACGTTCAAGTTAAAATTGGGGTTTGGTTTAGGGTTGGATAAGATGAAATTTTCATATCACACTAAAGGGTATACTCTTGATTTGGAAAAATTTTGGATGTTTTTCCATTCTCCATTATAGTCTATGAGAATCATTAGAGTGAATGGGCCCATAGGGTTAGGGTTAGGGTTAGGGTTAGGGTTAGAGTTCAGGACACACTTATGTTCAAGTTAAAATTGGGGTTTGGTTTAGGGTTGGATAAGATGAAATTCTCATATCACACTGAAGGGTATACTCTTGATTTGGAAAAATTTTGGATGTTTTTCCATTCTCCATTATAGTCTATGAGAATCATTAGAGTGAAAGGGCCCATAGGGTTAGGGTTAGGGTTAGAGTTCAGGACACACTTATGTTCAAGTTAAAATTGGGGTTTGGATTAGGGTTGGATAAGATGAAATTTTCATATCACATTGAAAGGTATACTCTTGATTTGGAAAAATTTTGGATGTTTTTCCATTCTCCATTATAGTCTATGAGAATCATTAGAGTGAAAGGGCCCATAGGGTTAGGGTTAGGGTTAGAGTTCAGGACACACTTATGTTCAAGTTAAAATTGGGGTTTGGTTTAGGGTTGGATAAGATGAAATTCTCATATCACACTGAAGGGTATACTCTTGATTTGGAAAATTTTTGGATGTTTTTCCATTCTCCATTATAGTCTATGAGAATCATTAGAGTGAATGGGCCCATAGGGTTAGGGTTAGGGTTAGAGTTCAGGACACACTTATGTTCAAGTTAAAATTGGGGTTTGGTTTAGGGTTGGATAAGATGAAATTTTCATATCACATTGAAAGGTATACTCTTGATTTGGAAAAATTTTGGATGTTTTTCCATTCTCCATTATAGTCTATGAGAATCATTAGAGTGAATGGGCCCATAGGGTTAGGGTTAGGGTTAGAGTTCAGGACACACTTATGTTCAAGTTAAAATTGGGGTTTGGTTTAGGGTTGGATAAGATGAAATTTTCATATCACACTAAAGGGTATACTCTTGATTTGGAAAAATTTTGGATGTTTTTCCATTCTCCATTATAGTCTATGAGAATCATTAGAGTGAATGGGCCCATAGGGTTAGGGTTAGGGTTAGGGTTAGAGTTCAGGACACACTTACGTTCAAGTTAAAATTGGGGTTTGGTTTAGGGTTGGATAAGATGAAATTCTCATATCACATTGAAAGGTATACTCTTGATTTGGAAAAATTTTGGATGTTTTTCCATTCTCCATTATAGTCTATGAGAATCATTAGAGTGAATGGGCCCATAGGGTTAGGGTTAGGGTTAGAGTTCAGGACACACTTACGTTCAAGTTAAAATTGGGGTTTGGTTTAGGGTTGGATAAGATGAAATTTTCATATCACACTAAAGGGTACACTCTTCATTTGGAAAAATTTTGGATGTTT
Organism: Heteronotia binoei; assembly: GCF_032191835.1. Taxonomy (NCBI): domain Eukaryota; kingdom Metazoa; phylum Chordata; class Lepidosauria; order Squamata; family Gekkonidae; genus Heteronotia; species Heteronotia binoei. The sequence continues at coordinate 50,331 of NW_026800115.1, forward strand.
TCCCATTCTCCATTATAGTCTATGAGAATCATTAGAGTGAATGGGCCCATAGGGTTAGGGTTAGGGTTAGGGTTAGAGTTCAGGACACACGTTCAAGTTAAAATTGGGGTTTGGTTTAGGGTTGGATAAGATGAAATTTTCATATCACACTAAAGGGTATACTCTTGATTTGGAAAAATTTTGGATGTTTTTCCATTCTCCATTATAGTCTATGAGAATCATTAGAGTGAATGGGCCCATAGGGTTAGGGTTAGGGTTAGAGTTCAGGACACACTTATGTTCAAGTTAAAATTGGGGTTTGGTTTAGGGTTGGATAAGATGAAATTTTCATATCACATTGAAAGGTATACTCTTGATTTGGAAAAATTTTGGATGTTTTTCCATTCTCCATTATAGTCTATGAGAATCATTAGAGTGAATGGGCCCATAGGGTTAGGGTTAGGGTTAGGGTTAGAGTTCAGGACACACTTATGTTCAAGTTAAAATTGGGGTTTGGTTTAGGGTTGGATAAGATGAAATTCTCATATCACACTGAAGGGTATACTCTTGATTTGGAAAAATTTTGGATGTTTTTCCATTCTCCATTATAGTCTATGAGAATCATTAGAGTGAAAGGGCCCATAGGGTTAGGGTTAGGGTTAGAGTTCAGGACACACTTATGTTCAAGTTAAAATTGGGGTTTGGTTTAGGGTTGGATAAGATGAAATTTTCATATCACATTGAAAGGTATACTCTTGATTTGGAAAAATTTTGGATGTTTTTCCATTCTCCATTATAGTCTATGAGAATCATTAGAGTGAATGGGCCCATAGGGTTAAGGTTAGGGTTAGGGTTAGAGTTCAGGACACACTTATGTTCAAGTTAAAATTGGGGTTTGGTTTAGGGTTGGATAAGATGAAATTCTGATATCACACTGAAGGGTATACTCTTGATTTGGAAAAATTTTGGATGTTTTTCCATTCTCCATTATAGTCTATGAGAATCATTAGAGTGAATGGGCCCATAGGGTTAGGGTTAGGGTTAGAGTTCAGGACACACTTATGTTCAAGTTAAAATTGGGGTTTGGTTTAGGGTTGGATAAGATGAAATTTTCATATCACATTGAAAGGTATACTCTTGATTTGGAAAAATTTTGGATGTTTTTCCATTCTCCATTATAGTCTATGAGAATCATTAGAGTGAATGGGCCCATAGCGTTAGGGTTAGGGTTAGAGTTCAGGACACACTTATGTTCAAGTTAAAATTGGGGTTTGGTTTAGGGTTGGATAAGATGAAATTTTCATATCACACTAAAGGGTATACTCTTGATTTGGAAAAATTTTGGATGTTTTTCCATTCTCCATTATAGTCTATGAGAATCATTAGAGTGAATGGGCCCATAGGGTTAGGGTTAGGGTTAGGGTTAGAGTTCAGGACACACTTACGTTCAAGTTAAAATTGGGGTTTGGTTTAGGGTTGGATAAGATGAAATTCTCATATCACATTGAAAGGTATACTCTTGATTTGGAAAAATTTTGGATGTTTTTCCATTCTCCATTATAGTCTATGAGAATCATTAGAGTGAATGGGCCCATAGGGTTAGGGTTAGGGTTAGAGTTCAGGACACACTTACGTTCAAGTTAAAATTGGGGTTTGGTTTAGGGTTGGATAAGATGAAATTTTCATATCACACTAAAGGGTACACTCTTCATTTGGAAAAATTTTGGATGTTTTCCCATTCTCCATTATAGTCTATGAGAATCATGAGAGTGAATGGGCCCATAGGGTTAGGGTTAGGGTTAGAGTTCAGGACACACGTTCAAGTTAAAATTGGGGTTTGGTTTAGGGTTGGATAAGATGAAATTTTCATATCACACTAAAGGGTATACTCTTGATTTGGAAAAATTTTGGATGTTTTTCCATTCTCCATTATAGTCTATGAGAATCATTAGAGTGAATGGGCCCATAGGGTTAGGGTTAGGGTTAGAGTTCAGGACACACTTATGTTCAAGTTAAAATTGGGGTTTGGTTTAGGGTTGGATAAGATGAAATTTTCATATCACATTGAAAGGTATACTCTTGATTTGGAAAAATTTTGGATGTTTTTCCATTCTCCATTATAGTCTATGAGAATCATTAGAGTGAATGGGCCCATAGGGTTAGGGTTAGGGTTAGGGTTAGAGTTCAGGACACACTTATGTTCAAGTTAAAATTGGGGTTTGGTTTAGGGTTGGATAATATGAAATTCTCATATCACACTGAAGGGTATACTCTTGATTTGGAAAAATTTTGGATGTTTTTCCATTCTCCATTATAGTCTATGAGAATCATTAGAGTGAAAGGGCCCATAGGGTTAGGGTTAGGGTTAGAGTTCAGGACACACTTATGTTCAAGTTAAAATTGGGGTTTGGTTTAGGGTTGGATAAGATGAAATTTTCATATCACATTGAAAGGTATACTCTTGATTTGGAAAAATTTTGGATGTTTTTCCATTCTCCATTATAGTCTATGAGAATCATTAGAGTGAATGGGCCCATAGGGTTAAGGTTAGGGTTAGGGTTAGAGTTCAGGACACACTTATGTTCAAGTTAAAATTGGGGTTTGGTTTAGGGTTGGATAAGATGAAATTCTCATATCACACTGAAGGGTATACTCTTGATTTGGAAAAATTTTGGATGTTTTTCCATTCTCCATTATAGTCTATGAGAATCATTAGAGTGAATGGGCCCATAGGGTTAGGGTTAGGGTTAGGGTTAGAGTTCAGGACACACTTATGTTCAAGTTAAAATTGGGGTTTGGTTTAGGGTTGGATAAGATGAAATTTTCATATCACACTAAAGGGTATATTCTTGATTTGGAAAAATTTTGGATGTTTTTCCATTCTCCATTATAGTCTATGAGAATCATTAGAGTGAATGGGCCCATAGGGTTAGGGTTAGGGTTAGAGTTCAGGACACACTTATGTTCAAGTTAAAATTGGGGTTTGGTTTAGGGTTGGATAAGATGAAATTCTCATATCACACTGAAGGGTATACTCTTGATTTGGAAAAATTTTGGATGTTTTTCCATTCTCCATTATAGTCTATGAGAATCATTAGAGTGAAAGGGCCCATAGAGTTAGGGTTAGGGTTAGAGTTCAGGACACACTTATGTTCAAGTTAAAATTGGGGTTTGGTTTAGGGTTGGATAAGATGAAATTTTCATATCACATTGAAAGGTATACTCTTGATTTGGAAAAATTTTGGATGTTTTTCCATTCTCCATTATAGTCTATGAGAATCATTAGAGTGAATGGGCCCATAAGGTTAGGGTTAGGGTTAGAGTTCAGGACACACTTACGTTCAAGTTAAAATTGGGGTTTGGTTTAGGGTTGGATAAGATGAAATTCTCATATCACACTGAAGGGTATACTCTTGATTTGGAAAATTTTTGGATGTTTTTCCATTCTCCATTATAGTCTATGAGAATCATTAGAGTGAATGGGCCCATAGGGTTAGGGTTAGGGTTAGGGTTAGAGTTCAGGACACACTTATGTTCAAGTTAAAATTGGGGTTTGGTTTAGGGTTAGATAAGATGAAATTCTCATATCACACTGAAGGGTATACTCTTGATTTGGAAAAATTTTGGATGTTTTTCCATTCTCCATTATAGTCTATGAGAATCATTAGAGTGAATGGGCCCATAGGGTTAGGGTTAGGGTTAGGGTTAGAGTTCAGGACACACTTACGTTCAAGTTAAAATTGGGGTTTGGTTTAGGGTTGGATAAGATGAAATTCTCATATCACACTGAAGGGTATACTCTTGATTTGGAAAAATTTTGGATGTTTTTCCATTCTCCATTATAGTCTATGAGAATCATTAGAGTGAATGGGCCCATAGGGTTAGGGTTAGGGTTAGAGTTCAGGACACACTTATGTTCAAGTTAAAATTGGGGTTTGGTTTAGGGTTGGATAAGATGAAATTTTCATATCACATTGAAAGGTATACTCTTGATTTGGAAAAATTTTGGATGTTTTTCCATTCTCCATTATAGTCTATGAGAATCATTAGAGTGAATGGGCCCATAGCGTTAGGGTTAGGGTTAGAGTTCAGGACACACTTATGTTCAAGTTAAAATTGGGGTTTGGTTTAGGGTTGGATAAGATGAAATTTTCATATCACACTAAAGGGTATACTCTTGATTTGGAAAAATTTTGGATGTTTTTCCATTCTCCATTATAGTCTATGAGAATCATTAGAGTGAATGGGCCCATAGGGTTAGGGTTAGGGTTAGGGTTAGAGTTCAGGACACACTTACGTTCAAGTTAAAATTGGGGTTTGGTTTAGGGTTGGATAAGATGAAATTCTCATATCACATTGAAAGGTATACTCTTGATTTGGAAAAATTTTGGATGTTTTTCCATTCTCCATTATAGTCTATGAGAATCATTAGAGTGAATGGGCCCATAGGGTTAGGGTTAGGGTTAGAGTTCAGGACACACTTACGTTCAAGTTAAAATTGGGGTTTGGTTTAGGGTTGGATAAGATGAAATTTTCATATCACACTAAAGGGTACACTCTTCATTTGGAAAAATTTTGGATGTTTTCCCATTCTCCATTATAGTCTATGAGAATCATGAGAGTGAATGGGCCCATAGGGTTAGGGTTAGGGTTAGAGTTCAGGACACACGTTCAAGTTAAAATTGGGGTTTGGTTTAGGGTTGGATAAGATGAAATTTTCATATCACACTAAAGGGTATACTCTTGATTTGGAAAAATTTTGGATGTTTTTCCATTCTCCATTATAGTCTATGAGAATCATTAGAGTGAATGGGCCCATAGGGTTAGGGTTAGGGTTAGAGTTCAGGACACACTTATGTTCAAGTTAAAATTGGGGTTTGGTTTAGGGTTGGATAAGATGAAATTTTCATATCACATTGAAAGGTATACTCTTGATTTGGAAAAATTTTGGATGTTTTTCCATTCTCCATTATAGTCTATGAGAATCATTAGAGTGAATGGGCCCATAGGGTTAGGGTTAGGGTTAGGGTTAGAGTTCAGGACACACTTATGTTCAAGTTAAAATTGGGGTTTGGTTTAGGGTTGGATAATATGAAATTCTCATATCACCCTGAAGGGTATACTCTTGATTTGGAAAAATTTTGGATGTTTTTCCATTCTCCATTATAGTCTATGAGAATCATTAGAGTGAAAGGGCCCATAGGGTTAGGGTTAGGGTTAGAGTTCAGGACACACTTATGTTCAAGTTAAAATTGGGGTTTGGTTTAGGGTTGGATAAGATGAAATTTTCATATCACATTGAAAGGTATACTCTTGATTTGGAAAAATTTTGGATGTTTTTCCATTCTCCATTATAGTCTATGAGAATCATTAGAGTGAATGGGCCCATAGGGTTAAGGTTAGGGTTAGGGTTAGAGTTCAGGACACACTTATGTTCAAGTTAAAATTGGGGTTTGGTTTAGGGTTGGATAAGATGAAATTCTCATATCACACTGAAGGGTATACTCTTGATTTGGAAAAATTTTGGATGTTTTTCCATTCTCCATTATAGTCTATGAGAATCATTAGAGTGAATGGGCCCATAGGGTTAGGGTTAGGGTTAGGGTTAGAGTTCAGGACACACTTATGTTCAAGTTAAAATTGGGGTTTGGTTTAGGGTTGGATAAGATGAAATTTTCATATCACACTAAAGGGTATATTCTTGATTTGGAAAAATTTTGGATGTTTTTCCATTCTCCATTATAGTCTATGAGAATCATTAGAGTGAATGGGCCCATAGGGTTAGGGTTAGGGTTAGAGTTCAGGACACACTTATGTTCAAGTTAAAATTGGGGTTTGGTTTAGGGTTGGATAAGATGAAATTCTCATATCACACTGAAGGGTATACTCTTGATTTGGAAAAATTTTGGATGTTTTTCCATTCTCCATTATAGTCTATGAGAATCATTAGAGTGAAAGGGCCCATAGAGTTAGGGTTAGGGTTAGAGTTCAGGACACACTTATGTTCAAGTTAAAATTGGGGTTTGGTTTAGGGTTGGATAAGATGAAATTTTCATATCACATTGAAAGGTATACTCTTGATTTGGAAAAATTTTGGATGTTTTTCCATTCTCCATTATAGTCTATGAGAATCATTAGAGTGAATGGGCCCATAAGGTTAGGGTTAGGGTTAGAGTTCAGGACACACTTACGTTCAAGTTAAAATTGGGGTTTGGTTTAGGGTTGGATAAGATGAAATTCTCATATCACACTGAAGGGTATACTCTTGATTTGGAAAATTTTTGGATGTTTTTCCATTCTCCATTATAGTCTATGAGAATCATTAGAGTGAATGGGCCCATAGGGTTAGGGTTAGGGTTAGGGTTAGAGTTCAGGACACACTTATGTTCAAGTTAAAATTGGGGTTTGGTTTAGGGTTAGATAAGATGAAATTCTCATATCACACTGAAGGGTATACTCTTGATTTGGAAAAATTTTGGATGTTTTTCCATTCTCCATTATAGTCTATGAGAATCATTAGAGTGAATGGGCCCATAGGGTTAGGGTTAGGGTTAGGGTTAGAGTTCAGGACACACTTACGTTCAAGTTAAAATTGGGGTTTGGTTTAGGGTTGGATAAGATGAAATTCTCATATCACACTGAAGGGTATACTCTTGATTTGGAAAAATTTTGGATGTTTTTCCATTCTCCATTATAGTCTATGAGAATCATTAGAGTGAATGGGCCCATAGGGTTAGGGTTAGGGTTAGAGTTCAGGACACACTTATGTTCAAGTTAAAATTGGGGTTTGGTTTAGGGTTGGATAAGATGAAATTTTCATATCACATTGAAAGGTATACTCTTGATTTGGAAAAATTTTGGATGTTTTTCCATTCTCCATTATAGTCTATGAGAATCATTAGAGTGAATGGGCCCATAGGGTTAGGGTTAGGGTTAGGGTTAGAGTTCAGGACACACTTACGTTCAAGTTAAAATTGGGGTTTGGTTTAGGGTTGGATAAGATGAAATTCTCATATCACATTGAAAGGTATACTCTTGATTTGGAAAAATTTTGGATGTTTTTCCATTCTCCATTATAGTCTATGAGAATCATTAGAGTGAATGGGCCTATAGGGTTAGGGTTAGGGTTAGGGTTAGAGATCAGGACACACTTATGTTCAAGTTAAAATTGGGGTTTGGTTTAGGGTTGGATAAGATGAAATTCTCATATCACACTGCAGGGTATACTCTTGATTTGGAAAAATTTTGGATGTTTTTCCATTCTCCATTATAGTCTATGAGAATCATTAGAGTGAATGGGCCCATAGGGTTAGGGTTAGGGTTAGGGTTAGAGTTCAGGACACACTTACGTTCAAGTTAAAATTGGGGTTTGGTTTAGGGTTGGATAAGATGAAATTTTCATATCACACTAAAGGGTATACTCTTGATTTGGAAAAATTTTGGATGTTTTTCCATTCTCCATTATAGTCTATGAGAATCATTAGAGTGAATGGGCCCATAGGTTAAGGGTTAGGGTTAGGGTTAGAGTTCAGGACACACTTATGTTCAAGTTAAAATTGGGGTTTGGTTTAGGGTTGGATAAGATGAAATTTTCATATCACATTGAAAGGTATACTCTTGATTTGGAAAAATTTTGGATGTTTTTCCATTCTCCATTATAGTCTATGAGAATCATTAGAGTGAATGGGCCCATAGCGTTAGGGTTAGGGTTAGAGTTCAGGACACACTTATGTTCAAGTTAAAATTGGGGTTTGGTTTAGGGTTGGATAAGATGAAATTTTCATATCACACTAAAGGGTATACTCTTGATTTGGAAAAATTTTGGATGTTTTTCCATTCTCCATTATAGTCTATGAGAATCATTAGAGTGAATGGGCCCATAGGGTTAGGGTTAGGGTTAGGGTTAGAGTTCAGGACACACTTACGTTCAAGTTAAAATTGGGGTTTGGTTTAGGGTTGGATAAGATGAAATTCTCATATCACATTGAAAGGTATACTCTTGATTTGGAAAAATTTTGGATGTTTTTCCATTCTCCATTATAGTCTATGAGAATCATTAGAGTGAATGGGCCCATAGGGTTAGGGTTAGGGTTAGAGTTCAGGACACACTTACGTTCAAGTTAAAATTGGGGTTTGGTTTAGGGTTGGATAAGATGAAATTTTCATATCACACTAAAGGGTACACTCTTCATTTGGAAAAATTTTGGATGTTTTCCCATTCTCCATTATAGTCTATGAGAATCATGAGAGTGAATGGGCCCATAGGGTTAGGGTTAGGGTTAGAGTTCAGGACACACGTTCAAGTTAAAATTGGGGTTTGGTTTAGGGTTGGATAAGATGAAATTTTCATATCACACTAAAGGGTATACTCTTGATTTGGAAAAATTTTGGATGTTTTTCCATTCTCCATTATAGTCTATGAGAATCATTAGAGTGAATGGGCCCATAGGGTTAGGGTTAGGGTTAGAGTTCAGGACACACTTATGTTCAAGTTAAAATTGGGGTTTGGTTTAGGGTTGGATAAGATGAAATTTTCATATCACATTGAAAGGTATACTCTTGATTTGGAAAAATTTTGGATGTTTTTCCATTCTCCATTATAGTCTATGAGAATCATTAGAGTGAATGGGCCCATAGGGTTAGGGTTAGGGTTAGGGTTAGAGTTCAGGACACACTTATGTTCAAGTTAAAATTGGGGTTTGGTTTAGGGTTGGATAATATGAAATTCTCATATCACCCTGAAGGGTATACTCTTGATTTGGAAAAATTTTGGATGTTTTTCCATTCTCCATTATAGTCTATGAGAATCATTAGAGTGAAAGGGCCCATAGGGTTAGGGTTAGGGTTAGAGTTCAGGACACACTTATGTTCAAGTTAAAATTGGGGTTTGGTTTAGGGTTGGATAAGATGAAATTTTCATATCACATTGAAAGGTATACTCTTGATTTGGAAAAATTTTGGATGTTTTTCCATTCTCCATTATAGTCTATGAGAATCATTAGAGTGAATGGGCCCATAGGGTTAAGGTTAGGGTTAGGGTTAGAGTTCAGGACACACTTATGTTCAAGTTAAAATTGGGGTTTGGTTTAGGGTTGGATAAGATGAAATTCTCATATCACACTGAAGGGTATACTCTTGATTTGGAAAAATTTTGGATGTTTTTCCATTCTCCATTATAGTCTATGAGAATCATTAGAGTGAATGGGCCCATAGGGTTAGGGTTAGGGTTAGGGTTAGAGTTCAGGACACACTTATGTTCAAGTTAAAATTGGGGTTTGGTTTAGGGTTGGATAAGATGAAATTTTCATATCACACTAAAGGGTATATTCTTGATTTGGAAAAATTTTGGATGTTTTTCCATTCTCCATTATAGTCTATGAGAATCATTAGAGTGAATGGGCCCATAGGGTTAGGGTTAGGGTTAGAGTTCAGGACACACTTATGTTCAAGTTAAAATTGGGGTTTGGTTTAGGGTTGGATAAGATGAAATTCTCATATCACACTGAAGGGTATACTCTTGATTTGGAAAAATTTTGGATGTTTTTCCATTCTCCATTATAGTCTATGAGAATCATTAGAGTGAAAGGGCCCATAGAGTTAGGGTTAGGGTTAGAGTTCAGGACACACTTATGTTCAAGTTAAAATTGGGGTTTGGTTTAGGGTTGGATAAGATGAAATTTTCATATCACATTGAAAGGTATACTCTTGATTTGGAAAAATTTTGGATGTTTTTCCATTCTCCATTATAGTCTATGAGAATCATTAGAGTGAATGGGCCCATAAGGTTAGGGTTAGGGTTAGAGTTCAGGACACACTTACGTTCAAGTTAAAATTGGGGTTTGGTTTAGGGTTGGATAAGATGAAATTCTCATATCACACTGAAGGGTATACTCTTGATTTGGAAAATTTTTGGATGTTTTTCCATTCTCCATTATAGTCTATGAGAATCATTAGAGTGAATGGGCCCATAGGGTTAGGGTTAGGGTTAGGGTTAGAGTTCAGGACACACTTATGTTCAAGTTAAAATTGGGGTTTGGTTTAGGGTTAGATAAGATGAAATTCTCATATCACACTGAAGGGTATACTCTTGATTTGGAAAAATTTTGGATGTTTTTCCATTCTCCATTATAGTCTATGAGAATCATTAGAGTGAATGGGCCCATAGGGTTAGGGTTAGGGTTAGGGTTAGAGTTCAGGACACACTTACGTTCAAGTTAAAATTGGGGTTTGGTTTAGGGTTGGATAAGATGAAATTCTCATATCACACTGAAGGGTATACTCTTGATTTGGAAAAATTTTGGATGTTTTTCCATTCTCCATTATAGTCTATGAGAATCATTAGAGTGAATGGGCCCATAGGGTTAGGGTTAGGGTTAGAGTTCAGGACACACTTATGTTCAAGTTAAAATTGGGGTTTGGTTTAGGGTTGGATAAGATGAAATTTTCATATCACATTGAAAGGTATACTCTTGATTTGGAAAAATTTTGGATGTTTTTCCATTCTCCATTATAGTCTATGAGAATCATTAGAGTGAATGGGCCCATAGGGTTAGGGTTAGGGTTAGGGTTAGAGTTCAGGACACACTTACGTTCAAGTTAAAATTGGGGTTTGGTTTAGGGTTGGATAAGATGAAATTCTCATATCACATTGAAAGGTATACTCTTGATTTGGAAAAATTTTGGATGTTTTTCCATTCTCCATTATAGTCTATGAGAATCATTAGAGTGAATGGGCCTATAGGGTTAGGGTTAGGGTTAGGGTTAGAGATCAGGACACACTTATGTTCAAGTTAAAATTGGGGTTTGGTTTAGGGTTGGATAAGATGAAATTCTCATATCACACTGCAGGGTATACTCTTGATTTGGAAAAATTTTGGATGTTTTTCCATTCTCCATTATAGTCTATGAGAATCATTAGAGTGAATGGGCCCATAGGGTTAGGGTTAGGGTTAGGGTTAGAGTTCAGGACACACTTACGTTCAAGTTAAAATTGGGGTTTGGTTTAGGGTTGGATAAGATGAAATTTTCATATCACACTAAAGGGTATACTCTTGATTTGGAAAAATTTTGGATGTTTTTCCATTCTCCATTATAGTCTATGAGAATCATTAGAGTGAATGGGCCCATAGGTTAAGGGTTAGGGTTAGGGTTAGAGTTCAGGACACACTTATGTTCAAGTTAAAATTGGGGTTTGGTTTAGGGTTGGATAAGATGAAATTTTCATATCACATTGAAAGGTATACTCTTGATTTGGAAAAATTTTGTATGTTTTTCCATTCTCCATTATAGTCTATGAGAATCATTAGAGTGAATGGGCCCATAGGGTTAGGGTTAGGGTTAGGGTTAGAGATCAGGACACACTTATGTTCAAGTTAAAATTGGGGTTTGGTTTAGGGTTGGATAAGATGAAATTCTCATATCACACTGAAGGGTATACTCTTGATTTGGAAAAATTTTGGTTGTTTTTCCATTCTCCATTATAGTCTATGAGAATCATTAGAGTGAATGGGCCCATAGGGTTAGGGTTAGGGTTAGGGTTAGAGTTCAGGACACACTTACGTTCAAGTTAAAATTGGGGTTTGGTTTAGGGTTGGATAAGATGAAATTTTCGTATCACACTAAAGGGTATACTCTTGATTTGGAAAAATTTTGGATGTTTTTCCATTCTCCATTATAGTCTATGAGAATCATTAGAGTGAATGGGCCCATAGGGTTAGGGTTAGGGTTAGGGTTAGAGTTCAGGACACACTTATGTTCAAGTTAAAATTGGGGTTTGGTTTAGGGTTGGATAAGATGAAATTTTCATATCACACTGAAGGGTATACTCTTGATTTGGAAAAATTTTGGATGTTTTTCCATTCTCCATTATAGTCTATGAGAATCATTAGAGTGAATGGGCCCATAGGGTTAGGGTTAGGGTTAGAGTTCAGGACACACTTATGTTCAAGTTAAAATTGGGGTTTGGTTTAGGGTTGGATAAGATGAAATTTTCATATCACATTGAAAGGTATACTCTTGATTTGGAAAAATTTTGGATGTTTTTCCATTCTCCATTATAGTCTATGAGAATCATTAGAGTGAATGGGCCCATAGGGTTAGGGTTAGGGTTAGAGTTCAGGACACACTTACGTTCAAGTTAAAATTGGGGTTTGGTTTAGGGTTGGATAAGATGAAATTTTCATATCACACTAAAGGGTATACTCTTGATTTGGAAAAATTTTGGATGTTTTTCCATTCTCCATTATAGTCTATGAGAATCATTAGAGTGAATGGGCCCATAGGGTTAGGGTTAGGGTTAGGGTTAGAGTTCAGGACACACTTACGTTCAAGTTAAAATTGGGGTTTGGTTTAGGGTTGGATAAGATGAAATTTTCATATCACACTAAAGGGTATACTCTTGATTTGGAAAAATTTTGGATGTTTTTCCATTCTCCATTATAGTCTATGAGAATCATTAGAGTGAATGGGCCCATAGGGTTAGGGTTAGGGTTAGGGTTAGAGTTCAGGACACACTTATGTTCAAGTTAAAATTGGGGTTTGGTTTAGGGTTGGATAAGATGAAATTTTCATATCACATTGAAAGGTATACTCTTGATTTGGAAAAATTTTGGATGTTTTTCCATTCTCCATTATAGTCTATGAGAATCATTAGAGTGAATGGGCCCATAGGGTTAGGGTTAGGGTTAGGGTTAGAGATCAGGACACACTTATGTTCAAGTTAAAATTGGGGTTTGGTTTAGGGTTGGATAAGATGAAATTCTCATATCACACTGAAGGGTATACTCTTGATTTGGAAAAATTTTGGTTGTTTTTCCATTCTCCATTATAGTCTATGAGAATCATTAGAGTGAATGGGCCCATAGGGTTAGGGTTAGGGTTAGGGTTAGAGTTCAGGACACACTTACGTTCAAGTTAAAATTGGGGTTTGGTTTAGGGTTGGATAAGATGAAATTTTCATATCACACTAAAGGGTATACTCTTGATTTGGAAAAATTTTGAATGTTTTTCCATTCTCCATTATAGTCTATGAGAATCATTAGAGTGAATGGGCCCATAGGGTTAGGGTTAGGGTTAGGGTTAGAGTTCAGGACACACTTATGTTCAAGTTAAAATTGGGGTTTGGTTTAGGGTTGGATAAGATGAAATTTTCATATCACACTGAAGGGTATACTCTTGATTTGGAAAAATTTTGGATGTTTTTCCATTCTCCATTATAGTCTATGAGAATCATTAGAGTGAATGGGCCCATAGGGTTAGGGTTAGGGTTAGGGTTAGAGTTCAGGACACACTTATGTTCAAGTTAAAATTGGGGTTTGGTTTAGGGTTGGATAAGATGAAATTTTCATATCACACTGAAGGGTATACTCTTGATTTGGAAAAATTTTGGATGTTTTTCCATTCTCCATTATAGTCTATGAGAATCATTAGAGTGAATGGGCCCATAGGGTTAGGGTTAGGGTTAGAGTTCAGGACACACTTATGTTCAAGTTAAAATTGGGGTTTGGTTTAGGGTTGGATAAGATGAAATTTTCATATCACATTGAAAGGTATACTCTTGATTTGGAAAAATTTTGGATGTTTTTCCATTCTCCATTATAGTCTATGAGAATCATTAGAGTGAATGGGCCCATAGGGTTAGGGTTAGGGTTAGAGTTCAGGACACACTTACGTTCAAGTTAAAATTGGGGTTTGGTTTAGGGTTGGATAAGATGAAATTTTCATATCACACTAAAGGGTATACTCTTGATTTGGAAAAATTTTGGATGTTTTTCCATTCTCCATTATAGTCTATGAGAATCATTAGAGTGAATGGGCCCATAGGGTTAGGGTTAGGGTTAGGGTTAGAGTTCAGGACACACTTACGTTCAAGTTAAAATTGGGGTTTGGTTTAGGGTTGGATAAGATGAAATTTTCATATCACACTAAAGGGTATACTCTTGATTTGGAAAAATTTTGGATGTTTTTCCATTCTCCATTATAGTCTATGAGAATCATTAGAGTGAATGGGCCCATAGGGTTAGGGTTAGGGTTAGGGTTAGAGTTCAGGACACACTTATGTTCAAGTTAAAATTGGGGTTTGGTTTAGGGTTGGATAAGATGAAATTTTCATATCACATTGAAAGGTATACTCTTGATTTGGAAAAATTTTGGATGTTTTTCCATTCTCCATTATAGTCTATGAGAATCATTAGAGTGAATGGGCCCATAGGGTTAGGGTTAGGGTTAGGGTTAGAGATCAGGACACACTTATGTTCAAGTTAAAATTGGGGTTTGGTTTAGGGTTGGATAAGATGAAATTCTCATATCACACTGAAGGGTATACTCTTGATTTGGAAAAATTTTGGTTGTTTTTCCATTCTCCATTATAGTCTATGAGAATCATTAGAGTGAATGGGCCCATAGGGTTAGGGTTAGGGTTAGGGTTAGAGTTCAGGACACACTTACGTTCAAGTTAAAATTGGGGTTTGGTTTAGGGTTGGATAAGATGAAATTTTCATATCACACTAAAGGGTATACTCTTGATTTGGAAAAATTTTGAATGTTTTTCCATTCTCCATTATAGTCTATGAGAATCATTAGAGTGAATGGGCCCATAGGGTTAGGGTTAGGGTTAGAGTTCAGGACACACTTATGTTCAAGTTAAAATTGGGGTTTGGTTTAGGGTTGGATAAGATGAAATTTTCATATCACACTGAAGGGTATACTCTTGATTTGGAAAAATTTTGGATGTTTTTCCATTCTCCATTATAGTCTATGAGAATCATTAGAGTGAATGGGCCCATAGGGTTAGGGTTAGGGTTAGAGTTCAGGACACACTTATGTTCAAGTTAAAATTGGGGTTTGGTTTAGGGTTGGATAAGATGAAATTTTCATATCACATTGAAAGGTATACTCTTGATTTGGAAAAATTTTGGATGTTTTTCCATTCTCCATTATAGTCTATGAGAATCATTAGAGTGAATGGGCCCATAGGGTTAGGGTTAGGGTTAGAGTTCAGGACACACTTACGTTCAAGTTAAAATTGGGGTTTGGTTTAGGGTTGGATAAGATGAAATTTTCATATCACACTAAAGGGTATACTCTTGATTTGGAAAATTTTTGGATGTTTTTCCATTCTCCATTATAGTCTATGAGAATCATTAGAGTGAATGGGCCCATAGGGTTAGGGTTAGGGTTAGGGTTAGGGTTAGAGTTCAGGACACACTTATGTTCAAGTTAAAATTGGGGTTTGGTTTAGGGTTAGATAAGATGAAATTCTCATATAACACTGAAGGGTATACTCTTGATTTGGAAAAATTTTGGATGTTTTTCCATTCTCCATTATAGTCTATGAGAATCATTAGAGTGAATGGGCCCATAGGGTTAGGGTTAGGGTTAGAGTTAGAGTTCAGGACACACTTACGTTCAAGTTAAAATTGGGGTTTGGTTTAGGGTTGGATAAGATGAAATTCTCATATCACACTGAAGGGTATACTCTGGATTTGGGTTAGGGTTAGGGTTAGGGTTAGGGTTAGGGTTAGGGTTAGGGTTAGGGTTAGGGGTTAGGGGTTAGGGGTTAGGGTTAGGGTTAGGGTTAGGAAAATAATGATTTTTTTTTTTTTTTAGGAAAATAATGATTTTTATTTAAATTATCCTTTCCACATACAAACAAAGGGAAATTATTTCAAATACAGATATGTCTCTCATAATATGTCATTTACATTTAAGTACCATAGAATACATCATATACTGATCCTGCGTACCCTAGGTTACATAAATTAAAAGCTATACCGTTACATAATTACACCATAATATAACTTTTTGTACGAACGAAATTGTCAGATGTGGACTTCAACAACAGTGAAAAGTTTACTTTGTTTCAGGAAAGAAATTAATTTTTTATTAAACTTTATTAAAGTTTAAACTTTATTAAAGTTTAAACAAATGTTTCTCAAGGAACGGGCGGATTGACCAC
This sequence comes from Heteronotia binoei, assembly GCF_032191835.1. NCBI lineage: Eukaryota > Metazoa > Chordata > Lepidosauria > Squamata > Gekkonidae > Heteronotia > Heteronotia binoei. The sequence goes on from NW_026800115.1 coordinate 66,265, forward strand.
CTCAAACCACTTCCACCTCTTCCACCATACAGATTCCTTAGTCTTTTGTTTCTCCCACATTTTGACTTGGGAAAGGGCTTGTGTGACTCTCATCACCGTGTTCTTTGTGGGAGTGCTCTTTTTGGATACCATTTCCTGTCGTCTATTTTGAAAAACAACGTAAAGAATAACTAAATTAACCAAACGGACCAACGACCACGGCACCTTACGCGGTACGTTCTGAGAGGATAAGATCGCCGCCCCGTGACCCTTAACGGCCGGGGGCCATGGTTGACCCGGGTGACCGTACCCCTCCGGAGGTTCTAATCCCGAGACCATCACTTCCCAGGGTTGGTACAACAAGTACGGCCAACGAAGAGTCCTGGCTACGGATGCGCGTTCTTTACGAACGGCTACGCATGCGGATACCGCGTGCTGTACGGTTTCTATGGTGGCCTCTCTTCTGTACTGGTCCGCGAACCTCCCCGGGTCTGACAAAAGAAAACTGATGCAATCTACCCTGGGGCAGGCCTTCTGTTCCATCGGTAGTCCGAACCGTTGCCCCCCCACCCATAGTACCTGATGATAAGCCCGCCACCTCAAGTCCCGGTAGTAAAAGGGGATGGACGCATCAGAAAAGCTGGGGATGGGGAACGTGGGTTCTCTCAGGTAAGCCGAGATGGTGTTCTTTAGAGCCCTTCTCTGGTAGTAAGGGTCAAGAAAAGCCTTTTTCAACACCTCCCAGTACATTTTCCCCGTTCGGCCCTTCTCTCCCGAGCATGAGGTCTTGACCAGGTGAGCCGTGAACTGATACCTTTTCACCGCCCTCCAAATTTCCAGTAAAAAGGTCGGTGTGGCTCTAGCGGTGTGCAAGTTTAACCGGGGGATACGTCCTTCCTCCACCCACCACGCCTTTCCCCAAGAAACTGCCATCCAAGATTTTAAAAAGTGCAAGCGCGCGCCTTCCGAGCTTAAGGTAGGATCCGAACCTGAGTTCTGAATATCACCCAGCCACCCCCAGTTCACGTTGAAAAAATTGCACAAAAACCATAAGCCTACTTCCAACAGTCCTAGCCCTCCGTTTTGCTGTCTGTCGTAGGATACGGCTCTGGCCAAAGGAAAATTTAAGGTGCCAAAAAGCCACGAGAACACCCTTCGTGTTACGGAGGCCACGATGGGTTCGGGTGGGGGGAAAACACCTGCCAGATAATTCCCCGCGGGGATGCAGTACGTGGTAAAGAACTGGATTTTCTGACTAGTGGAGAGGCGCCAGTTCTTCCAACATTCCAGCCTCTTGGACACTGCGCTCTCCCATCTGAACCAGTTCTCCTTCCAGCCGTTTTCCGTTAAATCGAAGGAGATGCCCAGGATTTTCAACACGTTGTCTCCTACTGGGATCGGGTCAGGGACTGAGGAGGATTCGTATTGACACCTTTGCTCCGTGGGTTCCGTGCAAGACTCAACAGAGCTCACCGAGATGATTTCGGACTTTCCGTCTAACAAGTAGAGCTTGCTCTTGTCGAGGTTGATACGAGCTCCCGAAACCCGTTGGTACCGCCAAATGTGGCGTTTGGTCCTCTCCAGATCCTGGAGGTCCGAGAGCCACACGTAAGTATCGTCTGCGTGTGCTATACTGGAGAGACGGAAAGTAGGGACTTCGGTGGAGGCGAATCCTTTGATGAGAGGGTCTGTTTTTACCGCCCGTAACAAAGGTTCCAGGGTTAGAACATAGAGCAGAGGGCTCAGCGGGCACCCCTGTCGAAGACCACGGTGTATTTCGAAGAAAGGGCCGCTCTGTCCGTCCACCCACGGCTGAACCCTAGCGCCGGAATACAGGTGTTTCAGCAGATCGATCAGTACGGCCGGAAAGGAGCATCGGGCCAACAGGGACCATAAAAACTGATGCGACACCCGGTCGAACGCTTTGCTCTGATCCAACTGCAGCAACCTCTGCGTTCTCCGTTCCTTCTTGATGGAGTGGAAAGCCTGCCTAAAGGTGCACGTGGTGTGTACCATTTTACGTCCCGGTATCGCGCTCGTCTGCCCGTGATCGATGAGCGACCCTATGACGGCTTTAAAGCGATTATTCACGACCCTGGTGAAGATACGGTAGTCCACGTTGGAGATAGTGATCGGTCTCCAATTGGTTACCTTGGTCGGATCCCCCCCTTTAAAAATAAAGATCATCACTCCCTCTTTAAAACTTGTTCCCACCTGGCCGCGTTCTAGCATGAAGTTGAAAAGTCTGGTTAAAATCGGGAGAACGAGGTCTTTAAGTTCCCTGTAAAAAGCGTACGATAGACCGTCAGGTCCTGGAGTCGAATTCCTTCTTCCGCAACCGATAGACGAAGCGACCTCCTCTTCGGTAAAGGGAGAACACATCTGGGATTGCACGCTCTCCGGTAATCGGCAGTTCCAGCTCTCGATGGAGTCCAGATAAAGTGCTATGTTTTCCATATTCGAAACGGCGTCTCTTTCGTTAGGAGGGGTCTCATAGAATTTGTTATAAAATTCGGAGAGGTAGAAGGCGATGTCTCTCGAGCCGACGATGTCCCCGGTGGGTGCCTCCGGTCTCAGGAGCGTCAGGCGGGTCATCGGAGTAGACTGCCGATCTTTTTGCCATTCCCCTTTAACGAGAAGGGGTCCCGATGCTCTCGCCAGAAAAGTTAAGCGCCGCTGCCGCCGCTGCGCTAGCTGATACGATTTGATGGTGCCCTGATGCTGAGCCAAGCGTTCCTTATCATAGGCCATGCCCTTGTCCCTTCTCCACTGAATGCTCAGGAATCCGGCAATGGCCTTATGATAGTCCCTCAGTTCTTTTGAGGAGTTAATCCCCTTGACCCTCATCGCTGTCTTCTTCATCGCTTTCTTAAGGTTTTCCCACCAGGTAACGATGGAGTCTTCGTTGACGAATAAGCTGTGATAAGAGATCAGTTGACGGAGCTCCCTTAGCATCAAAAAGGCCTTAAGATCTCTGTCCATCAGCCTCCATCGCAGCTGTGCGGGTGCCTGTCGGGCAGGGGTAGAAAGAACGGCGTGCAACATGGCGTGGTCCGACCAAATCGTAAAGATTAAGTTCAATTGAGCCGGAAGCAGAGATGAGGGACACCAGAATCGGTCGATCCTGCTGAGGTTTAGAGGGTGGTAGTAGGTCATTTTACTCTCACCGTAGTGTCCGAATTTCTTTACGAAAAAATCCCTGTGGTGAGTGGGAAGGAAATCCATACGACCCGTGTGGCTTAAGCCCAAGTCCGTCAGAGTCAAGTGGTCTTTCAAGAAAGCTTTTAGTTGTAATTCTTCCACATTTAAAGGCTTGGCGGGTGCCGGACCGCTGTCCCCCCACCTTACTCTGTCCCCCTCCTCCGAGCGATTGTTGAAGTCTCCCACCACTATTAACGTTCTGTGGGTTCGAGAGAAATCTTTTAAGACCTCCCAGAGAGCCCTCCGTTTCTTAACATCGACGGGAGCGTAAAGCGCCAACAGTCTATATTTAACTAGTGAGGGGCCAGGGTGAGTCAGGAAATTGAAGTCTAATACGACTAAATGGCCGGGGGAGGCGTGTATCGTCCTTATCGTCTGGACTTCGCTGGATGCTTTGAGTAAAATCCCTATCCCCCCCGCCCCGTGCTCGAGCTTGAGCGACCAGATGGAAGGTCCCCAAGTCCAATCCCGTTGCGCTTCACTCCGTTCTCTCGGAGAGCTGATGTTAGTTTCCAATAAAATTAAAATGTGAGTTTGAATATGGGCACAAGCGTAAAAAATTTCCTCTCTCCGGGAGGGCTGCCGAAGCCCGTTGCAATTCCAGGATAAGATGGAGAGGGCCATGATAAAGAAAAAATTGAGATAAAAAGGGAAAGGGGGTCTTGGCTGTTAGCAAGTCTCCGTCTTGTTTACAGTTGTCTCGAGCGTTGGCAAACCTTGATTACCCGCCCCTTCCCTAGGGGAGGGAAGTGCGGCTTCACTGGGGAGTAAAGGGGAGGCTTCCTCAGAAGTCTTATCCCCTTTACTTAGGTTGACGGGCGAAGGGTACAGATGAGGCTGTAAGAGGTAAAGCTCCTGATTGGGAGGCAGAGTAGGACAGGGTTGCGAGTTATCCGCTTCAAGAGGTGATGGGAGTCGAGAAGGAATTTCGCCTTGTTGTCCGGAAGCGAGCGGCGTGTGCTGCTGGATTGCCGGTTGCCGCTCTCCCTGTTGAGTACCTTCCTGCGAAATCTGATGAACTTCGAGATTTTCCTGAGGCTCTTGTTGATTGTCTGCATCCTGGTTTGTGTCTTTCGAGTCCATTGGATCGGTTTGAGCCATTCCTCTTGGTTTCTTTTCGGCATCCCGCTCTGTGTCTTTCTGCCTGTCTTTGGCTTCTGCCTCCACGAATTCCATGTCAGAGAGGTCCGAGTCTGAACCTGCCGACTCTTCCTCCATACGAGCCACGTCCTTCAGTTCCCTTCTTTTATCCGCCTCGTTGGTGGCCATGGCGAGCTGGGTTCTAACTATCTGAAGATGTTCCACTAAGCGGGGTTTCTTCGACTCATAAGCACGAATCTTTCTTTCCTCGGCTTTAGAACCCGATGGTGTCGTACCTTGTTCCCACATCCGCCGAAATGCGGTCTCCTGTCGCTCCAAATTGTCTTTGGCCGCTGCATACTCCTGCCTCATCTCACGAATCAATTGCTCCAATTCGGTTTCATCCAGAGCTGTCACCATCTTCCCCCAACGACTCAGGTTGGTGACATATTTCTCTGTGTTGGTTGTCCCGCCGGAGGTTTTTGGCGATGAAGTGTTGAAGAAAAAGTGAGAAGTTGGTAATGTGTTCTTAACTGTTGCAGAGGTGGCCTTTTCGTCATCCCCCGACTCCTCATCCTCTTCATTCTCTAACATATCAACTGAGCGGTCATCGCCATCTTTCCCTTGTCTATTCTCACACACATTTGGCCTTTGGTCCTCTCGGCATCGAAGCCCTTGGTCCTCTTCCTTCTGTAAGGCTTCAAAACGATTTCGTGAAGCCAAGTTGACTTCCTGTTCTTTTGTAGGTTTGAATTTCTTGTAAACACCCTTAGATACCATCCCCCTGATGGGGGTCATCTTCTTCCGTGAGACTTGAGTCCAGCCTAGTTGTTCTTCGGGTTCGGTTAGTGTATCGGTTAGGGTATCTTGCACCTTTCCTACAGGTAGAGGGTCAGGATCTGGAGCATTCACGGAGGGGGCTGTTGAAGTTGCTCCTCTCTTAGGCGAAGTAGAAGCGGAGGTGTGTCTGGCAGATGTTTGTTGTCTAAAATCGGAGTGAGTCTCTTTAAGCCTTTCGTACGCTTTAGGATATTGGATGTTATAAAAGGCGTAGGGGCATAACAAATAAGTGTGACCCATTTGTCGACAGAGGTTGCAAAAAATTCCCTTCTTACACCCCGTGGACAGGTGACCAAACTCCCCACAGTTAGAACATAGGGGCGAGGAACAGTCCTGACGTATGTGGCCGTATCCTCCGCAGAGGAAACAGGCGGGAGGTTGGCCGCTATATCTAGTCACACACCTTTCTGGACCTAAAAAAAAATATTTAGGTAAGTGCTGAAGTCGGCTTTTCGAGTCTCTCTGAAGAGCAATGACAGCTTTGTATTCCCCTGTCCAGATGCCATTAGTATTCAGTTTTTTCTTGGGAGCCATAAGTATTCTACAGTGTTGCGTCAGCCAATATTCTATGTCCTCCTCCGGTACAGTGGTTGTTCTTAAAGACACCGTTAAAACCCTTGCTTCTCCCCGAAACAAAGGAACAATGTCAAAGTCGGCCAGAGGATCGGAAGAGCGGGCGGTAGCCGCTCGAATCCGAGCCCAGAATCTTTGGAAAGCCAATTCAGAAACAACACATACATCTGTTTCCCTCATACCCGGAGGGCAAATAACGGCTAAAATGTCGTCACGAGGGACATCCAAAAAATCCCCAAGAATAGTGTCGATCATATAAGTGTCTGACAACTTATGGGGGTCACTCCCCCTATATCTAAAACGAGTGACAAAACGTTGTCGAGGATCAAAGGAATCTTCCGCATCCATATCTTCGTTAAAAAATTCCTCTAGAATTTTATCATCGAGCATTCTTTCCTGTTCGTAATTCACCGCTCTCCTAGGGAGTTCACCTCTAGCGGGTCCCCGAGACTGTTCCGATTGTGAGTTTTGACCCCTCAAATCGCTAAGCGGGGTAACCTGGTTGCCACTCATCGATTGAGCCCTTGGATTTCTACCCTGTACGGCGCTGGCGTAAGAGGAGGAAGAACCCTCAGCCCCTCGAGGTTTGCCCTCTCGAGAGTATTGGGTAGTCTTACCGCCCACTGATGAATCTGTCAAACCCGACAGGTCTGCTGAGGAAATCGAGGGACCTGGATTAGTGAGTTGGATCACAGAGTGGTCTTTTAGGGAGGCGAGTCCAATACTGACCGGAGAAGCTTTATTTGGGGGTCCCTTTATGATCTGTTTTCTGTGAGAGACCAAGTTCCTTAGTCTCATTGAGCTTATCTGGTTTGTCTGATTGACGGGATTTGTGAACCGTACCCATGTCTAAAGCAGACCTTGTACCCTCGGGTGCATCTCCAATCAGTATAGGCAACTCAGTGACCGGAAATGTAGAAACATTGTTGAGCCCAGTCCTCCCTTTAATAGCTTTCTGGGTAGAGGGGTTGGAACAATTATCTGTGTTCCCCTCTTGTGCAATTAAGACGGTAACCGACTCTATCGAGTTAGGATCATTCTGCGTATTCCTTGGGTCCAATTTACCCTCCCCCTTATCATCTGAATAATCTACATCAATCATCCTGTGCTTACCAGCATAACCGCTATCAGAGGTCGCGGTGGTATCAAAGGTATTAAAGGTATTAGAGACCTTAGAAATATTAAAGGCATTAGAATGACATGATTCACCAACCAAAGTTACTGTAGACTCCTGTACTTCATTGTCCCCAATTGTTACACCGGTAACATTGTCCTTAAGAGCCGGAACGTGCAAAGTATTGTCTAAAGGCATACTGCGGCCCGTCGATGCGTTCTTGGGTTCCGGTTGACGCTTCGGAGGACGCTGACCCTTAGGCACCATGTATGGAATAACCGGAGACAGTTCAATGTCCGCCGCCCCTGTAGGACGAGGTCCAGTCCCCGATGCCTTTGCCCGTGTCGGTAGCTCTCCGGCAAGGTATTCCGTGCTTTCCGGCAATTCGTGAGCAGGTGCAGTTGGAGTTAAGGTCGGGACTGAGGATGAAAAAGAAGTGGACAAGGACTCTGGACAGGACAGATGTTGTGAAGGTTCTTCCCTTTTCCCCATCTCCATCTCCCTCCTCTCCTCCCTCTCAACCATCTGGGTAGGTAAACTCTGTCTCTCTACCAAGGTTCCCAACGAAGCCGAGAAATTGGCGTTTCCCCCCTCTCCACCACACCTTTCATCCTCCCCTCCGCTGGAGCTCAGAGATTCTACACCTGACATAACCTCCCTCTCCCTCAGCATCGAAAAGCCCTTTGAAGAGCCAGCTGGAACATGTATATCACTAGCTCTGAAGTGTAGGCCTTTAATGCCAAGAACAGGAGGTACAGGTTCTGAGCAAGTATAGACTTGAGCGGATGATCCAGACGTCAGAAGAGTGTGAGCTGGACGGTCTGGTTGTATTCCCTTCCTAAGTTTCCCCGTAACTGTTTTACAGTTACTTGCTAAAGCTCGAGGTGGTGAAGGGGTTTCAGATGTATCATATTTAGAACGTGGCCTGGTCAATTCCTTCACGCTAATTCTAGCTGAAGCCTTCCTAGGGGGTTTGAGGTTCAATCTTTCAGACTCCCCTGTAGCTTGAAATTCAACTGTCTTAAATGGCATGGAAAGAAAATCCACTGTTGCCCCCCCTTCCCATAGCCGGAGCAAAGGTCATAAGTGGTGGACCATAGATAGAAGCAGAGGTAGTCGAGAAGGAAGAAATAGGAGCAGTAGTAGAAGAAGTAGTAGAAGAAGAAGTAAAAGGGGGAGGAGGCGGAGTAGAGCAGAGAACAGTCTGTCTTATGGATTCTGAGGTGCCAGGAGACAAATCCTCACCCGTTTGCGGGGGGACCTGAGAAGCAGGTTCCCCCTGGCAGGTATATAGGGCCCATCGAGATGTAGTTCCAGTCGTCACCGCCTCTCCTCCCGGAGTTCCCTGTCGGTTGTCCTCAAGGTCTTTCCTCCGTCGGATACGAATTTTCATAGCGTGGACGGCCGCCTTGAGCCAGTCAGCCCATCGTTGTCTCGAGACCGGAGTCATCTCGGATCCTTCGATGTCCCAAAGGTAATAGTCCGCCCTCGTATCCACATATTCTGCCAGTCTGAGGAAATCTTTCAACATACTCAAAAAACCCGAATCGGTTAACCACAAAGGGTACTCTTCTAGCGAGGACCTGGGTTTCCTGCCAATCAGCAGGCGTTCCGTAATTTTAATGGACAAGCTACGGGCGTAAAGGATTCTGTCCAATAAATCCGGGTCCTCATCATCTTCCCGTTTGTTAAACAAAAAGTCATATAAGAGCTCCTTCATTTTGTCTAGCATGTCAATAATGTCATCTTTCCTGCGTTTGTCCAGACTAATCGTGAGGACGTCTGGCATCCGAAGATGAAACAGAAAAAAGCCCCAAAACTTTGCCAAATCTGTCTTTTGTATCACCTTAGGGTTTAAGATGGCTAAACCATCACTGAGAGATGATTGTTTCTCCTGATCCCAGGAAGCAAGGATCTTAGCTTCTTTCCCTTGAGGGCATTTCTTTGGGGATCTCATAAGGTCAGGGGTCAGTTCCGATGGGGGTAACAGGCCAGGAAAGAGGGATTCACAAATGTTCCTGCAGGCTATAGTGCTCATCACAGGCCTCTTTGGAGTAGAAAACTTAGAGGAACCTTCAGGTACAAACAGTCCTCCCTGGATGACCTTTGAAGACTGTGCCCTTTCTCTTTTTGGCCTTTTAATGGAAGGGGGTAGGCTGGGAGATTTAAGGTGAGTGGGTGTCACAGGGCCCTGAACTTCTTCACCTCTCTCCACAGAAATAAAGGATCCCTCCATAGGGACATGGTCCTCTGGAGCACTGAAACTTAAGGACAAAGCAGCACTTTCCCCTAATACAGAGGCTTGTCTTTTCTGAGTAGGTAATACTGAGGACTCTGCTAGTAGAGAAACCTCCTGTACAGACTGTCTCAGGGAAGCTTCCCTTTCCTCAGTTTGCTCTAATAGGTCCATAGGTGCAACCCCCAAGCCTTGAGACTGTGAAATAGGTGTGGGGGGAGAGTTATCAGAATTATCCACGCCTTCAATTGGGGTCAGAGTAAATGGGTCTCCAGAAACTGTGATTTCTGCCTGTTCTGGCGTGTCATTAATCAGGTTTGTGGAGGGTAAAGTCTCCATACTAAGGTGTATATCTTCCTGGTGAAGAGAAAGGTCCCTTTCTCCTTCAACTTCAACCAAATGCTCAACTAGATCTTCAACTTCAGAGACACTATCAGTCTCTATAGCAGCTGCACACAAAGGCAATTTAGAAAATTGTTGCCCATCTACAGGAAAACTTTTCAAGTCCTTCTGTATAATGGCTGCTGCCTTAATGGCTGCTTGTTTAGGATCAGCTCCTTCCAAATTTTCCTGTCCAGGGGCCTGCTGCAGGTCACCCTCCTTCACAACAGGTCCCCCAAGGCCTTCAGCAACAGAGTTCACTAAATCTGCAGGAGTTGATGGGGATTCCTGGCTTTGAGAGGCAACAGAAGCACTCAGGCCTAGATCAGAAGTCTCCATTACAAAAGCTCTCAGGGAAAAACTAGGCCTCAGAGCCTGATCTAGATTTTCGTGTCGTTGCTCGTTTGAGCCCCCCCCAGCCGGGGGGGGTTCCATAAACCCCTTAAAAAGGGGGGGAAGGGTCTTCTAATGAGGGGGGTAAAAAAAAATTCCAAGAAAAAATTATAAAAATAGGTGAAAATTGCAAAATTGCGTACTCACTCACAGAGCTCTGAGAAACACAGCTTCACCCTCTGATGTCGTCAGGTTAGGCTAGGTTAGGCTAGGTTAGGTTAGGTTAGGCTAGGTTAGGTTAGGTTAGGTTAGGCTAGGTTAGGCTAGGTTAGGTTAGGTTAGGTTAGGTTAGGCTAGGTTAGGCTAGGTTAGGTTAGGTTAGGCTAGGTTAGGTTAGGCTAGGTTAGGTTAGGTTAGGTTAGGTTAGGTTAGGTTAGGTTAGGTTAGGTTAGGTTAGGCTAGGTTAGGTTAGGTTAGGTTAGGCTAGGTTAGGTTAGGCTAGGTTAGGCTAGGTTAGGCTAGGTTAGGCTAGGTTAGACTAGGTTAGGCTAGGTTAGGCTAGGTTAGGTTAGGCTAGGTTAGGTTAGGTTAGGTTAGGTTAGGTTAGGTTAGGTTAGGTTAGGCTAGGTTAGGCTAGGTTAGGTTAGGCTAGGTTAGGTTAGGCTAGGTTAGGCTAGGTTAGGCTAGGTTAGGCTAGGTTAGGTTAGGTTAGGCTAGGTTAGGTTAGGCTAGGTTAGGTTAGGTTAGGTTAGGTTAGGTTAGGTTAGGCTAGGTTAGGTTAGGTTAGGTTAGGCTAGGTTAGGTTAGGCTAGGTTAGGCTAGGTTAGGTTAGGCTAGGTTAGGTTAGGTTAGGTTAGGCTAGGTTAGGCTAGGTTAGGCTAGGTTAGGCTAGGTTAGGTTAGGCTAGGTTAGGCTAGGTTAGGTTAGGTTAGGCTAGGTTAGGCTAGGTTAGGCTAGGTTAGGCTAGGTTAGGTTAGGCTAGGTTAGGTTAGGCTAGGTTAGGTTAGGCTAGGTTAGGTTAGGTTAGGCTAGGTTAGGCTAGGTTAGGTTAGGCTAGGTTAGGTTAGGCTAGGTTAGGTTAGGTTAGGCTAGGTTAGGCTAGGTTAGGTTAGGTTAGGCTAGGTTAGGCTAGGTTAGGCTAGGTTAGGTTAGGCTAGGTTAGGTTAGGTTAGGCTAGGTTAGGCTAGGTTAGGCTAGGTTAGGTTAGGCTAGGTTAGGTTAGGTTAGGCTAGGTTAGGTTAGGCTAGGTTAGGTTAGGCTAGGTTAGGCTAGGTTAGGTTAGGTTAGGCTAGGTTAGGCTAGGTTAGGCTAGGTTAGGTTAGGTTAGGCTAGGTTAGGTTAGGCTAGGTTAGGCTAGGTTAGGTTAGGCTAGGTTAGGCTAGGTTAGGTTAGGTTAGGCTAGGTTAGGTTAGGCTAGGTTAGGTTAGGTTAGGTTAGGTTAGGTTAGGCTAGGTTAGGTTAGGCTAGGTTAGGCTAGGTTAGGTTAGGCTAGGTTAGGCTAGGTTAGGTTAGGTTAGGCTAGGTTAGGCTAGGTTAGGTTAGGCTAGGTTAGGTTAGGTTAGGCTAGGTTAGGTTAGGCTAGGTTAGGCTAGGTTAGGTTAGGCTAGGTTAGGTTAGGTTAGGTTAGGTTAGGTTAGGTTAGGCTAGGTTAGGTTAGGCTAGGTTAGGTTAGGCTAGGTTAGGTTAGGTTAGGCTAGGTTAGGTTAGGTTAGGCTAGGTTAGGTTAGGTTAGGTTAGGCTTAGGTTAGGTTAGGTTAGGTTAGGCTAGGTTAGGTTAGGTTAGGTTAGGTTAGGCTAGGTTAGGTTAGGTTAGGTTAGGCTAGGTTAGGTTAGGCTAGGTTAGGTTAGGTTAGGTTAGGTTAGGTTAGGTTAGGTTAGGTTAGGCTAGGTTAGGTTAGGTTAGGCTAGGTTAGGTTAGGTTAGGTTAGGTTAGGTTAGGTTAGGTTAGGCTAGGTTAGGCTAGGTTAGGTTAGGCTAGGTTAGGTTAGGTTAGGTTAGGTTAGGCTAGGTTAGGTTAGGTTAGGTTAGGCTAGGTTAGGTTAGGTTAGGTTAGGTTAGGTTAGGTTAGGTTAGGTTAGGCTAGGTTAGGTTAGGCTAGGTTAGGTTAGGTTAGGTTAGGTTAGGTTAGGTTAGGTTAGGTTAGGTTAGGTTAGGTTAGGTTAGGTTAGGTTAGGTTAGGCTAGGTTAGGTTAGGTTAGGTTAGGTTAGGTTAGGTTAGGTTAGGTTAGGTTAGGCTAGGTTAGGTTAGGTTAGGTTAGGCTAGGTTAGGTTAGGTTAGGCTAGGTTAGGCTAGGTTAGGTTAGGTTAGGTTAGGTTAGGTTAGGTTAGGCTAGGTTAGGTTAGGTTAGGTTAGGTTAGGTTAGGTTAGGTTAGGTTAGGTTAGGTTAGGTTAGGTTAGGTTAGGCTAGGTTAGGTTAGGCTAGGTTAGGTTAGGTTAGGTTAGGTAGGTTAGGTTAGGCTAGGTTAGGCTAGGTTAGGCTAGGTTAGGTTAGGTTAGGTTAGGTTAGGTTAGGTTAGGCTAGGTTAGGCTAGGTTAGGTTAGGTTAGGCTAGGTTAGGTTAGGGTTAGGTTAGGTTAGGTTAGGTTAGGTTAGGTTAGGTTAGGTTAGGCTAGGTTAGGTTAGGCTAGGTTAGGTTAGGTTAGGTTAGGTTAGGTTAGGTTAAGGTTAGGTTAGGGCTAGG
>NW_026800116.1:0-108762 GCF_032191835.1 Heteronotia binoei
CAAAAAATGTAATACCAAGAGAGCCGTTTTGGTGTAGTGGTGAAGCGTGCGGACTCTTACCTGGGAGAACCGGGTTTGATTCCCCACTCCTCCACTGGAATGGCCTTGGGTCAGCCAGAGCTCTCACAGGAGTTGTCCTTGAAAGGGCATAAGAACATAAGAAGAAGATGATGTAGAAGATATTGGATTTATATCCCACCCTCCACTCCGAATCTCAGCGTCTCAGAGCGGCTCACAATCTCATTTATCTTCCTCCCCCGCAACAGACACCCTGTGAGGTGGGTGGGGCTGAGAGGGCTCTCCCAGAAGCTGCCCTTTCAAGGATAACTTGTGCCAGAGCTGTGGCTAACCCAAGGCCATCCCAGCAGGTGCAAGTGGAGGAGTGGGGAATCAAACCCGGTTCTCCCGGATAAGAGTCCATGCACTTAACCATTACACCAAACTGGCTCTCTTCATAAGAACATAAGAGAAGCCATGTTGGATCAGGCCAATGGCCCATCTAGTCCAACACTCTGTGTCACATAAGAACATAAGAGAAGCCATGTTGAATCAGGCCAGTGGCCCCTCTAGTCCAACACTCTGTGTCACACAGTGGGCAAAAAAACCATCAGGAGGTTGCCATCAGGAGGTTCACAAGTGGGGCTAGAAGCCCTTCCACTTTGCCCCCCTCCCCCCAAGCACCAAGAATACAGAGCATCACTGCCCCAGACAGTTCCAACAATATCCTGTGTCTAATAGCCACTGATGGACCTCTGCTCCATATTTTTATCCAATCCCCTTTTGAAGCTGGCTATGCTTGTAGCCGCCACCACCTCTGTGGCAGCTTCTGGGAGAGCTCTCTCAGCCCCACCTACCTCACAGGGTGTCTGTTGTTGGTGTGGGGGGGAAGGTAAAGGAGATTGTGAGCCACTCTGAGATTCAGCGTATAGGACAGGATATAAAACCAGTATCATCATATAAGAGTCCACACACCACACCAAAAGAGGAGAAGGCGGGCCCTATTGGGTGTTTTCATGAGGGTTCTTTTCCCACTCTGATTCCCCCCCCCCCCCAAATCAACCGGGAAGGCAGTTGCCACTCTCGACCATTCTCAGCGGTAACAGGTATTTGCACACGGTCCCTCCTGCAGCCCTGGGATGTCCTGCACCCGTTTTTTCTCTTCTGGCCCCATGCCCGCCTTTCCCAGGTCCTGGCAGAAGCGCTCTTGACCCTCTGAATAAATTACCTTCCGCTCTCTTTGCCGTCTCTGTTCCCTCTCCGTGTCTCGGATCTTTCAACAAAAGGACTCTGGTGCGAGACTCACTTAGCGTCTGGCGGCGTCGCCTTGTTGATTGGGCAGCCACTCAGCTTCTGACAGGACAGGCGGAAATCTGAAACTCCCATCTGTGGTGCAGACCTGACCCCCTTCATTTGAGACAAACACCTCCCCACCATTCACTTCACAGCTCAGAGCTTCGAAGAAGAAGAAGATGTGCTTTCTGTCCTTGCAGAAAGGGGTGGGGGTGAGGGGTGGGGGGAAGCTGCCATTCTAAATCCAGAAAGAAAAGGGCAGTTTCCTCTCTAGAGCAGACCATAACATAAAAACATAAGAGAAGCCATGTTGGATCAGGCCAATGGCCCCTCCAGTCCAACGCTCTGTGTCACATAAGAGAAGCCATGTTGGATCAGGCCAATGGCCCATCCAGTCCAACACTCTGTGTCACATAAGAGAAGCCATGTTGGATCAGGCCAATGGCCCATCCAGTCCAGCACTCTGTGTCACATAAGAGAAGCCATGTTGGATCAGGCCAATGGCCCATCCAGTCCAACACTCTGTGTCACATAAGAGAAGCCATGTTGGATCACGCCAATGGCCCATCCAGTCCAACATTCTGTGTCACATAAGAACATAAGAGAAGCCATGTTGTATCAGGCCAATGGCCCCTCCAGTCCAACACTCTGTGTCACATAAGAACATAAGGGAAGCCATGTTGGATCAGGCCAATGGCCCACCCAGTCCAACACTCTATGTTACACAGTGGCCAAGAAAACCAGGTGCCATCAGGAGGTCCACCAGTGGGGCCAGGACACTAGAAGCCCTCCCACTGTGCCCCCCCAAAACACCCAGAATACAGAGCATCACTGCCCCAGACATAAGGACATAAGAGAAGCCATGTTGGATCAGGCCAGTGGCCCCTCCAGTCCAACACTCTGTGTCACATAAGAACATAAGAGAAGCCCTGTTGGATCAGGCCAGTGGCCCCTCCAGTCCAACATTCTGTGTCACATAAGAACATAAGGGAAGCCCTGTTGGATCAGGCCAATGGCCCACCCCAGTCCAACACTCTGTGTCACATAAGAGAAGCCATGTTGGATCAGGCCAGTGGCCCCTCCAGTCCAACACTCTGTGTCACATAAGAACATAAGAGAAGCCATGTTGGGTCAGGCCAGTGGCCCATCCAGTCCAACACTCTGTGTCACATAAGAACATAAGAGAAGCCATCTTGGATCAGGCCAGTGGCCCATCCAGTCCAACACTCTGTGTCACACAGTGGCCAAAAAACCCAGGTGCCATCAGGAGGCCCATCAGTGGGGCCAGGACACTAGAAGCCCTCCCACTTTTGCCGCCCCTAGCAGAATCCTTGTTGCCGTTGCCAGCCACCTCCTGAAATTCTCACTCGATCTAGGCAGGCTGCAGGCCCTCTATCTTGGACAAACTGGCCAATCTTTACGACAAAGAATCAAGGAGCGTAAGTCTGGCATTAGAAACCGCAATGTTCGAAAACCAGTGCTGACTTACAAAGGGATTTCAAAGGGAGATTAGAAAGAGGGACTGCCGAATTGCAACTGATAATGAAGCTCAAGACAAAGCGTCCCCCTGGACTGAATCGAGATCTCGGTTTCCTGTCTCATGGCCAAGGCTGATTTCTCCATGACTAGGACCCCTCTGCAGATCACCCCTCGTCCAATCACATCCTTTGTTGTCATCCACCTGCTATTGCCGTTTGGCATCTGAAATCACTCCACTCTCCAAGATACAAGGACAGAGGAACTCACCTTCTAGCTTTCAGGGCTGTTTCTGAGCAGGAACGCAAAGGAATGCAGGAATGGCTTGGCATCAGGGGGTGTGGCCTAATATGCAAATGTGTCCCTGCTGGGCTTTTTCTAAAAAAAAAAGAAGCGCTGTCTAACTGTACCTGAAGCAGCGACTCACGAAAGCTCATTGCTTGCCTCAAATTTTGTTAGTCTAAGGCAAGCGTGTCGAACCCATTTGCTATGAGGGCCGAATCTGACATAAATGAGACCATGTTGGGCCAATTTAAGATTAGATAGCAGAGATATAAACTTTATGAAGGACACAGACAAACAGTAAGTTTAAGGGCAAAAAACCTTTAAAAACATGCTTAAAACATTAGCACTCGATGGTCTTAAAGGTGCTTTCTTTGTATCTCTTCCTTTGGAACTGAGCAAAGGAAGCTCTGACTCTATCCTTCCTTCTCCAGGGGACCAGGAGGAGGAAGAGCCTCAGCCAATAGAAGGAAGAGAGGCTTGGCTCAGTAGCTCTGCTGTGTGATTGAGAGAGCCTGGCAAAGCAAGCTCTGCCTCCCCCCCTGCTTCCTCCCCAAGGGAGGAGCCTAAGCCAATGGAGAAAATAGAGGTTTTGCTGTGTAGCTCCTGTGTGATTGAGCAAGCCTGGCAAAGCAAGCTCTGCCTTCCCCCCGCTTCCTCCCCGAGGGAGGAGCCTAAGCCAATGAAGAAAATAGAGGTTTTTGCTCTGTAGCTCCTGTGCGATTGAGCAAGCCTGGCAAAGCAAGCTCTGCCTTCTCCCCCACTTCCCCCCAAGGGAGGAGCCTCAGCCAATGGAGAAAATAGAGGTTTTTGCTCTGTAGCTCCTGTGCGACTGAGCAAGCCTGGCAAAGCAAGCTGTTATACAGAAGGAAGCAAGAAAGAGGGAGAAGGAAGCAGATGACAGCCAGTTGCTCGAGGGCCTGATTCAACCCCTGGGCCGCACGTTTGACACCCTTGGTCTGAGGCACTACTGGACGCTTGCTCTTGTCACATTCCGTCTGCATCTAAAGAGGAGACCGCTGACTCACGAAATTGCCTCCTCTGCCACGAATTTTGTTAGCCTTTGTGGCGCTACTGAGCTCTTGCTGTGTTCCGGGGAGGGACGGTGGCTCAGTGGTAGAGCATGTGCTTGGGAAGCAGAAGGTCCCAGGTTCAATCCCTGGCATCTCCAAAAAAGGGTCCAGGCAAATAGGTGTGAAAGACCTCCGCTTGAGACCCTGGAGAGCCGCTGCCAGTCTGAGAAGACAATACTGACTTTGATGGACCAAGGGTCTGATTCAGTAGAAGGCAGCTTCATATGTCCATATATGTCCATATGTTCTGCTGCTGCGGTCTTTGAGACGGGTGTAACTGCTGGGTGAGCATATTCTATTCAAACCTGCACAGTTGGGTATGATACGGGCTCCAGAGTAGCTGACTTACAGGTGCCTCGTCGGAGCTCCTCTTAAGCGCAACATCAGGCCAACATCAGGCAACATCAGACCAAGCGGAATTTGCACCTCTGCCAGAGTTGCTCTGTAGCTCCTTTTCTTCAGAAAAGGTGGTCTTGCCCAGGGGTCACAGTCGGGTCACCCCAGCGACTGGCTTCTTTCGTAAAGCAAGGAGCTGCTTGCAGAGGGGATCGCAAGAAGTGATCACGGGATTTGCTAGCTTTGTGGGCAGACACCAAAAGCACGCACTGACACCTAAGTAGTAAGTTTCAACTCAGAAGTCCCAAGCAGTCCCCCCGCCTTCCTTTTAAAACTATGCATCTTTTAAAACTCGAAGGAGGCAGCAGACGGGTGGTGGCTAAACAGGATTGGTGGGAAGGAGAAAGGAGATCTGAAGGAAGAACTTCCTGACTGTTAGAGTGGCTCCTCAGTGGAACAGGCTTCCTCCTTGGGAGGTGGTGGGCTCTCCTTCCTTGGAGGTTTTTCAACAGAGGCTAGATGGCCATCTGACAGCGATGAAGATCCTGTGAATTTAGGGGGAGGTGTTTGTGAGTTTCCTGCATTGTGCAGGGGGTTGGACGAGATGACCCTAGAGGTACCTTCTAACTCTAGGATTCCTGACCGTGGGAGCGGTTCCTCAGTGGAACAGGCTTCCTCCTCGGGAGTTGGTGGGCTCTCCTTCCTTGGAGGTTTTTCAACAGAGGCTAGATGGCCATCTGACAGTGAAGAAGATCCTGTGAATTTAGGGGGAGGTGTTTGTGAGTTTCCTGGATGGTGCAGGGGGTTGAACTAGATGACCCTAAAGGTCCCTTCAACTCTATGATTCTATAAGGAAGAAATAGTACGGGGTACAGATTAATAGAATGAAGGTTTTAGTATGAATTCAAACCCTTCCTCCTCAGATGGAGGTCTCTTTTGATGATAGCCAGATCCGAAAGACCACTTTCTCCTTTTATAATCAATGAGTCCTCCCAGGGTCTCCACTTCCTGTGACTCAAGGTATAACCCCTTCCTTCCTCTTTTTCCCTGCAGCTGGCCTTGCGTGGCGCTCCAGGACCAATGGGATACACTGGCCGTTCTGGGATCTTGGTGGGTATGAGCAGTGTGTGGGGGGTCTCTCCATTACATCTTCTGGGGCTCCAATAGGGGGGACATGTCTACACGCAGCAGAAACTTTGACGTATGTGGGGGGAAAGGGTCTGCGTGTGTTTGTGTGTGTCTGAACCCTTATCAGATAGTTTTCCGCCGTCTTAGAAATGAGAACATGAAAACATAAGAGAAGCCATGTTGAATCAGGCCAACGGCCCATCCAGTCCAACACTCTGTGTCACATAAGAACATAAGAGAAGCCATGTTGGATCAGGCCAATGGCCCCTCCAGTCCAACACTCTGTGTCACATAAGAACATAAGAGAAGCCCTGTTGGATCAGGCCAGTGGCCCATCCAGTCCTACACTCTGTGTCACATAAGAACATAAGTGAAGCCATGTTGGATCAGGCCAATGGCCCCTCCAGTCCAACACTCTGTGTCACATAAGAACATAAGAGAAGCCCTGTTGGATCATGCCAGTGGCCCATCCAGTCCAACACTCTGTGTCACATAAGAGAAGCCATGTTGGATCAGGCCAATGGCCCCTCCAGTCCAACACTCTGTGTCACATAAGAGAAGCCATGTTGGATCAGGCCAGTGGCCCATCCAGTCCAACACTCTGTGGCACATAAGAACATAAGAGAAGCCATGTTGGATCAGGCCAATGGCTCCTCCAGTCCAACACTCTGTGTCACATGAAAACATAAGAGAAGCCATGTTGAATCAGGCCAACGGCCCATCCAGTCCAACACTCTGTGTCACATAAGAGAAGTCATGTTGGATCAGGCCAACGGCCCATCCAGTCCAACACTCTGTGTCACATAAGAACATAAGAGAAGCCATGTTGAATCAGGCCAGTGGCCCATCCAGTCCAACACTCTGTGTCACATAAGAACATAAGAGAAGCCCTGTTGGATCAGGCCAGTGGCCCATCCAGTCCAACACTCTGTGTCACATAAGAACATAAGAGAAGCCATGTTGGATCAGGCCAGTGGCCCATCCAGTCCAACACTCTGTGTCACATAAGAACATAAGAGAAGCCCTGTTGGATCAGGCCAATGGCCCCTCCAGTCCAACACTCTGTGTCACATAAGAACATAAGAGAAGCCATGTTGGATCAAGCCAATGGCCCATCCAGTCCAACACTCTGTGTCACATAAGAACATAAGAGAAGCCCTGTTGGATCAGGCCAATGGCCCATCCAATCCAACACTCTGTGTCACATAAGAACATAAGAGAAGCCCTGTTGGATCAGGCCAGTGGCCCCTCCAGTCCAACACTCTGTTTCACATAAGAACATAAGAGAAGCCATGTTGGATCAGGCCAATGGCCCCTCCAGTCCAACACTCTGTGTCACATAAGAACATAAGAGAAGCCATGTTGGATCAAGCCAATGACCCATCCAGTCCAACACTCTGTGTCACATAAGAACATAAGAGAAGCCATGTTGGATCAGGCCAATGGCCCATCCAGTCCAACACTCTGTGTCACATAAGAACATAAGAGAAGCCCTGTTGGATCAGGCCAATGGCCCATCCAGTCCAACACTCTGTGTCACGTAAGAACATAAGAGAAGCCATGCTGGATCAGGCCAGTGGCCCCTCCAGTCCAAAACTCTGAGTCACATAAGAACATGAGAGAAGCCCTGTTGGATCAGGCCAGTGGCCCCTCCAGTCCAACACTCTGTGTCACACAGTGGATAATACATGTGTGTGTCTATATATATATATATAGACACACACACTCACACACATATATATACACTGTGGCTAATAGCCACTGATGGACCTCTGCTCCAGATGCTTATCCAATCCCCTCTTGAAGCTGGCTAAGCTTGTAGCCGCCACCACCTCCTGTCGCAGTGAATCCCACATGTTAATCCCCCTTTGGGTGAAGGACTTCCTTTGATCTGTTTTAACCCGACTGCTCAGCAATTTCATCGTTGGGAGCCCTCAACAGCCGCCGGACTAACTGCCGCTCCTTCTGCATACCAGCGCAGCTGTACGGAATGAGCCAGATTCAGCCCCCAAAGCGTTGCCCCCGGACTGCCAAATACGGCCACGGTGTGGAGCATGCCCAGATGTTGCCTGGTCCAGGCAGCCCGGCTTTCTCTCCCCTTCCTCTGGGCATGCTCGGAGCAGTTGCCTTGGCGTGCAGAAGGAGCTGAGCGTTCCTCACATGACTCTACTTTGGCGTGAGGGTAAAGCTGGGTTCCTTGCCTTCCATGGCTTTCTCCACGGAAACGCCAATTTGCCGGTGAAGGCGCACGAAAAACCCAGCTCCAAGGAGAAAGCGAGCGGGGCGGGCACCGTGGGCAAAGCCCTCTCCCCAGGTTTATGCATCACCGGCCGGACCAGAAGTGCCGTTGATGGGAACGTTCAAGCTCTCCCCCGATCCTTATTTCCCTGGCTTCCGATCCCTGCCTTCTATTGCCAGGACCGGCTTCTAGCATCTCAGGCAGGTGAGACAGCTGGTTCCCTTCCTTGAGCGCGGCGACCTGGCAACTGCGATCCACGCTACGGTCACCTTGAGATTGGACTACTTCAATGCCCTCTACGTGGGGCTGCCCTTGTCCTGAATCCGGAAACTGCAGCTGGGGCAGAATGTGGCGACCAGTCTGCTGGTGCCGGTTATCCCCTTTAAAGCGCTATATGGCCGAGGACCTGCCTACTTTTGGGACCCTCTCTCCCCACATGTCCCCCCAGAGGCTACTTCGATCGGGATCTCAACATCTCTTATCATCTTCTGGCTGAGGGAGGCAAGACTTAACAGAGAGGTGACAGAGCCTTCTCTACTGCTGCCCCCTTCTGGTGGGACCAACTGAGGGAGGAAAGATTGAAGACTAGGGAAAGAGCCTTCTCCATCGCTGCCCCCCCACATTGGTGCCCCCCAACTGCTCAAGGAGATTAGAGCCTTGTGGGACCTTGCTCAGTTCTGCCAGGCCTGCAAGAGGACATTATTTCGGTTAGCCTTTAACTGGAACTGCTGATATGCAGAGTGTTTAAGCTGCGGTCCTAAGCTCTGCTCATGACCTGAGTTCGATCCCCGGCGGAAGCTGGGTTTTCAGGTCGCCGGCTCGAGGTTGACTCAGCCTTCCATCCTTCCGAGGTCCGTAATATGAGTCCCCAGCTTGCTGGGGGGGGGGGAGTGTAGATGACTGGGGAAGGCAATGGCAAACCACCCCGTGAAAACGTTGTGAAAGCAACGTCCCCCAGAGTCAGAAATGACTGGTGCTTGCACAGGGGACTACCTTTACCTTTAAGAAAACTGCAAGAGCCCCATGGCGCAGAGTGGTAAAGCTGCAGTACTGCAGACGGAGCCCTCTGCTCACGACCTGAGTTCGATCCCAGTGGAAGCTGGTTCAGATTGCCGGCTCCAGGTTGTGTGTGTGTATATATATATACACACATACACACCCACACACACATACATACATACATACATATACACAACCGCACATCCACACACACATACATACATAATACTGTGGCTAATAGCCACTGATGGACCTCTGCTCCATATTTTTATCCAGTCCCCTCTTGAAGGGGTTTTTATGTATTTTATTGTATAATTTTATGTATTTTAAATTTATGTATTTTATTGTATAATTTTAATCATATTTAAATTGACCTCTGTTAGCTTCTATTGTTGTAAGCCGCCCTGAGCCCACCTCGGTGGGGTAGGGCGGGATATAAATCGAATAAAGTAAAGTAAAGTAAAGTGAAGCTGCCTATGCTTGCAGCCGCCACCACCTCCTGTGGCAGTGAATTCCACATCCTTCCGAAGTCGGTCAAATGAGTCCCCAGCTTGCTGAGGGGGAAAGTGCAGAGGACTGGGGAAGGCAATGAACGGCAAACCTTCCCGTCAAAAGTCTGCCATGAAAACGTTGTGAAAGCAACGTCACCCCAGAGTCCTAAACGACTGGTGCTTGCACAGGGGACCTTTCCTTTTCCTAAGACTACTGAACGCCATCTGTAATCCAAATGGCGATGAGCACCGAATTGTTTGACATTGTTTGACGGTTTCATTAATGTTCATTTCGGTTGTTACTGCGATTTTATTGCGTACTGCTTTGGCGGGGAGGGCAGGGCACAAATCTAAGAAGCTAACTAACTGACAGAGGTCACTAACTAACTAACACAACAGAGGTGTGTTTCGTCTTCCAGGGTCCACCCGGCAACCCCGGCTTAAAGGGTGAGCCTGGAGACTTCGGGCCCCAGGTAAGAGGACCCTCGACCACAGCGACGAACCTCCCACCCTGGCCCCGGGCTTTGTCTTTTCTGCCCTGGTCTTTGACACATCTCCCCAACCCAGAACTTCTCCTTCCATCTCCACCACTCTCTCCGGAGCCCGTTGCAGCCTCCAGGTGTAACTGAGAAGGAGGGACGCGGCTCCTTTGGACAGCCACAAGGCCTTCGGGCCTGCGTCACTGTCCACGCGAGTCCACCTCCTGTGACCCCCGTGCCACCGCTAAAACGGCAGGCGACTGGAGTGGAAGCCGCAGCGTAAGTCTCTGTCGTCTGTCTCCCTTTCTCTCTCTAGGGCCCGCGGGGGCCTTCGGGGCTGACTGGCCCGCCAGGGAAAGCAGGCCGCCGGGTAAGTCACTGGGGGGGGACGGAGGGCTGTGTGCGGAGAGCAGGCCTGAGGCCCAGGAGATGGGCCAGTTTGGTGTAATGGTGAAGTGGGCGGACTCTTATCTGGGAGAACCAGGTTTGATTCCGCGCTCCTCCACTTACAGCTGCTGGAATGGCTTTGGGTCAGCCATAGCTGTCTCAGGAGTTGTCCTTGAAAGGGCAGCTTCCAGGAGAGCCCTCTCAGCCCCACCCACCTCACAGGGTGTCTGTTGTGGGGGGAGAAGATATAGGAGATTGTAGGCCACTCTGAGCCTCTGTCCTTGTAAGGGCAGCTTTTGGGAGATCTCTCTCAGCCCCACCCACCTCACAGGGTGTCTGTTGTTGGGGAGGAAGGGAAAGGAGATTGTGAGCCGCTCTGAGACTCTGTCCTTGAAAGGGCAGCTGCTGGCAGAGCCCTCTCAGCCCCACCCACCTCACAGGGTGTCTGTTGTGGGGGAGGAAGGGAAAGGAGATTGTGAGCCGCTCTGAGACTCTTCGGAGTGGAGGGCAGGATATAAATCCAATATCTTCATCTACCTCACAGGGTGTCTGTTGTGGGGGAGGAAGGGAAAGGAGATTGTGAGCCACTCTGAGACTCTTCAGAGTGGAGGGCGGGATATAAATCCAATATCTTCTTCTTCTCATGCCTTCTCTCGGTGTGCTCTCCCCTCCCCAGGGTCGAGCTGGAGCTGACGGGGCCCGGGGCATGCCTGGAGAAAATGGGGTCAAGGTAAGGCAGCATCTCCCCCACCGGGGAGCCCCAAATCCCTTTCTGAGCTCTTCTTCGCGGCTCCCACACCAAGACGTCAAGGGGCAGAGAGTGAGGAGGGCGGGCACCCTTTCCCTGGTCTCAAGGTTTTCTCTCTGCAGGGCGACCGTGGTTTTGACGGACTCCCGGGCCTGCCAGGGGAAAAGGGACATCGGGTAAGTGGGGCAGGAAGGTTGGGGAGGGAGGGCAAACCACAATGACCCCATCTTCGTAGCCCTTCTACCTTTTCCCCCCAGCAGCTGCCTGACAGCGTCTTTGGCACCCTGCACTACACCTGTGTGTGAACTAACTCACCTTCAATGCTCTGTGAACAAATGCTGTCTGCTGCCCCCCAATGGCGTCCGAATGCTACAACGCCTGACTCCCCTCACGTCAATGCCCCCCCCCTTCATTTCTGCAGAGCCTCCTCATCTTCCTTCCCACCCCCCACCCCCCGGGGACATATTTTCCATTTCTGTCTCCAATTCTGCACTACAGACTCTGGCTGGTTTTCACGGTCATTTCTTAGAAAGCCAGTTTGGTGTAGTGGTTAAGTGCACAGACTATTACCTGGGAGAACGGGGTATGATTCCCCACTCCTCCACTTGCAGCTGCTGGAATGGCCTTGGATCAGCCAGAGCTCTCTTATCTGGGAGAACGGGGTTTGATTCCCCACTCCTCCACTTGCAGCTGCTGGAATGGCCTTGGGTCAGCCATAGCTCTTTTATCTGGGAGAACCGGGTTTGATTCCCCACTCCTCCACTTGCAGCTGCTGGAATGGCCTTGGGTCAGCCATAGCTCTCTTATCTGGAAGAACCGGGTTTGATTCCCCACTCCTTCACTTGCAGCTGCTGGAATGGCCTTGGGTCAGCCATAGCTCTCTTATTTGGGAGAACCGGGTTTGATTCCCCACTCCTCCACTTGCAGCTGCTGGAACGGCCTTGGGTCAGCCAGAGCTCTCGCAGAGCTGTCCTTGAATGGGCAGCTGCTGTGAGAGCTCTCACAGCCCCACCCACCACACAGAGTGTTTCTTGTGGGGGGAGAAGATATAGGAGATTGTAAGCCACCCTGAGTCTCTGATTCAGAGAGAAGGGCGGGGTATAAATCTGCAGTCTTCTTCTTTTTAGAAAAAGAGGTGCCAGAGCTCATTAGCACACCTCGCAGAGCTCCTCTGCATATGCCATACGCCCCTGACATCAGGTGTACAAATTATATCAGCTCAGCATCTTCCTTAAAATGCTTCTTGAATTACAGCTGTAATTTACAAAACCTTATTCCCATCATAAAAAAGAGCCCCATGGCACAGAGTGGTAAAACTGCAGTACTGCACTCGGAGCCCTCTGCTTACGACCTGAGTTCAATCCCAACGGAAGCTGGTTCAGGTCGCCGCCTCCAGGTTGACTCAGCCTTCCATCCTTCCGAGGTCGGTAAAATGAGTCCCCAGCTTACTGGGGGGAAAGTGCAGAGGACTGGGGAAGGCAATGGTAAAAAGTCTGCCGTGAAAACATTGTGAAAGCAACGTCACCCCAGAGTCGGAAACGATAGGTACTTGCACAGGGGTCTACCTTTACCTTTTTTATTCCCATCATACTTTTAAAACTAGTTTCTCCTCTGTGGCCACAGTGCTAGGATGAAAATGTCCATATGTCTGCTTCAAATGTTTTGACTATTTTCCCATTTTTCGTTGGGGGGAAATATTAGAAAGTGTGTCAAATCTTAAGAGTCAGGCTCATGGTTTTGTTTCTCTCCTCCTCCACACCAGGGTGACTCCGGTGCGCAAGGGCTTCCTGGGCCCCATGGCGAAGACGGCGAGAGGGTCAGTACTGGTGGCGGAAAATGGAACGGAGGGAGTGGGGTGGGATCTGTGTGCGAAACCAGCCCAGTTCAGCAAGTCCTGGACACTCCAGTCTAGTGGCTGTGTTGCCCCACACACCCTCAGCCTAGCCTACCTCACAGGGTCGTTGTGAGTGCACAACGAGAAAAGTCCCAGAGGGCAGTTGTGTTGATCTAGCCAGTTTGGTGTAGTGGTCAAGTGTGCGGACTCTTATCTGGGAGAACCGGGTTTGATTCCCCACTCTTCCACTTGCACCTGCTAGCATGGCCTTGGGTCAGCCATAGCTCTGGCAGAGGTTGTCCTTGAAAGGGCAGCTGCTGTGAGAGCCCTCTCCAGCCCCACCCACCTCACAGGGTGTCTGTTGTGGGGGAGGAAGGGAAAGGAGATTGTGAGCCGCTCTGAGACTCTCCGGAGTGGAGGGCGGGATATAAATCCAATATCTTCATCTACCTCACAGGGTGTCTGTTGTGGGGGAGGAAGGGAAAGGAGATTGTGAGCCACTCTGAGACTCTCCGGAGTGGAGGGCGGGATATAAATCCAATATCTTCATCAACCTCACAGGGTGTCTGTTGTGGGGGGAGGAAGGGAAAGGAGATTGTGAGCCGCTCTGAGACTCTTCGGAGTGGAGGGCGGGATATAAATCCAATATCTTCTTCTTCTTCTTTGGTGGATCGGCTCGATCAGAGCCCACGAGTGCCTCAGAGACCAACAAAATACTCGCCAAAAATAAAATAAAATTGAGAAGTGGGAGGAAATGTTTAAGCCCATTTGGATCCCCTTTAGGTAGAAATTGCGGCCCCGTGGCGCAGAGTGGTAAAGCAGCAGTACTGCAGTACTGTGATCTGAGCTCTCTGCTCACGACCTGAGTTCAATCCCAGCGGAAGCTAGTTCAGGTAACCAGCCCAAGGTTGACTCAGCCTTCCATCCTTCCGGGGTCGGTCAAATTTGTACCCAGCTTGCTGGAGGGAAAGACTGGGGAAGGCAATGGCAAAGCACCCCATCAGAAGTCTGCCGTGAAAACATTGTGAAAGCAACGTCACCCCAGAGTTGGAAACGACTGGTGCTTGCACAGGGGACCTTTCCTTTCCTTTTGTAGAAAAGCGAGATACGAATAAGCTGAAATTAAATACAATAAGAAATTCCGTGTGCTGGAAAAGAGTGTCGAAATTCAGCAGCCAACCCCAGGGTCATCAGGTTCTGCCAAGTATCGAGAAATTAGTAGCTGATCTTGCTTGCTCGTGGGGATTCATTCAGCTCGCCCTATTCACAGATGGGAGGAAAGAGGGACCAAGCCTCACCCGGCCCACTCATGAGGCTTCCTTATTCTTCCCACAGTCCTGAGAACGAGACGTTCCCGTGTTCCTCTCAAAGCCCTAAAACTGAGGTCCTCAGGATGAGAAGCACCTATCATGACTCCGGGGGGGTGGTCTTACTGTGCTGCCACCACTCTGGGTTAAAGGTTCCCCTCGAGAAGGCCTAGAGACGCCCCCCTCCCAAACCCTTCAAGCCTCCTGTAGCTTAGGCCAAATAGGTGCGAGGACCAGGCAGAGTGAGCAACAAAAAGGTTCATTTCAGTGCAATAAAAATTAACTCTCTTATCTGGGAGAACCGGGTTTGAGTCCCCCCTCCTCCGCTTGCAGCTGCTGGAATAGCCTTGGGTCAGCCAGAGCTCCCTTATCTGGGAGAACTGGGTTTGATTCCACACTCCTCCACTTGCACCTGCTGGAATGGCCTCGGGTCAGCCAGAGCTCTCTTATCTGGGAGAACCGGGTTTGATCCCCCACTCCTCCACTTGCAGCTGCTGGAATGGCCGTGGGTCAGCCAGAGCTCTCTTATCTGGGAGAACAGGGTTTGATTCCCCACTCCTCCACTTGCACCTGCTGGAATGGCCTCGGGTCAGCCAGAGCTCTCTTATCTGGGAGAACCGGGTTTGATCCCCCACTCCTCCACTTGCAGCTGCTGGAATGGCCGTGGGTCAGCCAGAGCTCTCTTATCTGGGAGAACAGGGTTTGATTCCCCACTCCTCCACTTGCACCTGCTGGGATGGCCTTGGGTCAGCCAGAGCTCTCTTATCTGGGAGAACCGGGTTTGATTCCCCCCTCCTCCACTTGCACCTGCTGGAATGGCCTTGGGTCAGCCAGAGCTCTCTTATCTGGGAGAACCGGGTTTGATCCCCCACTCCTCCACTTGCAGCTGCTGGAATGGCCGTGGGTCAGCCAGAGCTCTCTTATCTGGGAGAACAGGGTTTGATTCCCCACTCCTCCACTTGCACCTGCTGGGATGGCCTTGGGTCAGCCATAGCTCTGGCAGAGGTTGTCCTTGAAAGGACAGCTGCTGTAAGAGCCCTCTCAGTCCCACCCACCTCACAGGGTGTCTGTTGTGGGGGAGGAAGGGAAAGGAGATTGTAGGCCACTCTGAGTCTCTGTCCTTGAAAGGGCAGCTGCTGTAAGAGCCCTCTCAGCCCCACCGACCTCACAGGGTGTCTGTTGTGGGGGAGGAAGGGAAAGGAGATTGTGAGCTCTGAGACTCTTTGGAGTGGAGGGCGGGTTATAAATCCAATATTTTCTTCCTCCTCCTCTTCTTCTTCTTCTTCTTCTTCTTCTTCTTCTTCTTCTTCTTCTTCTTCTTCTTCTTCTTCTTCTTCTTCTTCTTCTTCTTCTTCTTCTTCTTCTTCTTCTTCTTCTTCTTCTTCTTCTTCTTCTTCTTCTGTCAGACCTGGGGCTACTCACCTTACCTCACAGGGTGAGGATCTCTCCCTGGCAGCAGCCCTTCCTCCTAGGAAAAGAACCCCCGCTTTCTGGGCTTGGCCTTTATATATTCTCTTCCCAGGCCCCACCTGGGCCTGTTTCCCTCCAAACTTCTTGCTACCCAATCAGAGGGGATCCTGAGCGATGTAGGCTTTTCCCAGTAACTCCCAAGCAGGCTTCCCTGGGGCCTGCAGGCCTCGCTAGGCCCAGCATCATGACAGTACCTCAGCAGGGTCTCTGGCCCAATTAAATGGGGCAGCTATTGTGAGGGGGGCACCTCTCTGAGCTGAATCCCCCCCCCCCGCCCCCGGCCCACAACAGACTATCCCCCGTGTGACGCTGAGATTCTTTCTTTTCCTGTAGGGAGACGATGGAGACGTGGGGCCACGTGGGCTTCCTGGAGAACCGGTAGGTGCCGCCCTGCCCTTGGCTCCTGCAAAGGATTCTGGGAAAGATGGCGCAGCTAAGGACTCCGCAAAGACCTTGGTGCTGCGCTTGTGTAGCCCAGGCTTCTGAAACGTCGAAGGAAGGGGGTCCTGGATTCTCAAACAGCACACAAGGGGAGCAACTGGACCATGCAATGCCCCCCCTCTTTTTTTTTTCTACAGAGGACTATTTCAGCCCTGTGAACCCTGAGCAGGGGTGATTTTGTAGAAAGATAGGTGGTGGAGCTCAGTAATCACTCACTAGCATATGCCGCCCCCAATGCTTCCTCTAAGTTGCAGAGTCTTGTGAGCAAAAAATTCTACTTTGTGAGCTCCTGGCAGTAAAGTGGTGAGCTCCTGCATCAATGAATGTGCCCTGGGGTCATCCTTTAGGGTTGCCAATCCCCAGGTGGGGGCAGGGGATCCCCCGGTTTGGAGGCCCTCCCCCCCGCTTCAGGGTCGTCAGAAAGCGGGGGGAGGGGAGGGAAATGTCTGCTGGGAACTCTGTCATTCCCTATGGAGATTTATTCCCACAGAAAATCAACGAGAATTGATCCACGGGTATCTGGGGCTCTGGGGGGGCTGTTTTTTGGGGTAGAGGCACCAAATTTTCAGTATAGCATCTAGTGCCTCTCCCCAAAATACCCCCCCAATTTTCAAAAGGATTGGACCAGGGCGTCCAATTCTATGAGCCCCAAAAGAAGGTGCCCCTATCCTTCATTATTTCCTATGGAAGGAAGGCATTGAAAAGGTGTGCCGTCCCTTTAAATGTGATGGCCAGAACTCCCTTTGGAATTCAATTATGCCTGTCACAGCCTTGAGCTTTGCTCCACCCCTAATGTCTCCTGGCTCCACCCCCAAAGTCCCCAGATATTTCTTGAATTGGACTTGGCAACCCTATCATCCTTCCTGAGCTAAGACAAAAATGTGTGAGCCGGAGGCTGAAAATCTGTGAGCCAGCTCACACTAACTCAGCCTACAGGGAACACTGGCCGCCCCCCCCGCCAGCCAAAAGCAACCCGACGCAAGAAAGGAGAGCCCCCGGCGAGCGAGGCCTGCCTGGGCTGGCTAGAGATCCAGCCGTTCCAAGCAGGCCTCGCTCACCTGGGGCTCTACTCGGCCACTACCCCCCCAGTCAAGAGGCCAACAAGCCTCCTGCCACCCAAAATCACCTAAGTAGTGGAGAAAGGGTGGCAGGGGCTTCTCCAGGGGTTCGTGAGGGCTGCTGGGGGTGTGGCAAAGCCCCTGCTGGCTGGCTGGCTGCCCGCTCTCCTCATCCACGGATTGTTATGCAGCTGCATCTCCTGTTAAGTGCTAAAAACAGTATGCAGTTGGTGCTAGATGAGATGTTACTCATTCTCAAGACAACAGTTGTTCCAGGATGCTCCTACAGTCAACTGAAATTGTGCTTTGCTTCTTCGGCTCCAGATATCAGCCCTTTGCTGCCCCCGGGGCTTTGAGTGCCAAGAGAAGCTGGCAGCCCGGGGTGCCCAAAACTCATTGGGAAGCAATCTAGGAAATTATGTTGCTGGAGAGCAGAGCGACGCTGGGGGGAGGCACCCAGGGTGTGGAGAAGGACGACCGTGGGCCTCAAAAAGCCTGCCTTGCGGGGGGCGGGGGGACCTAGGGTTGCCCAGTCCAATTCAAGAAATATCTGGGGACTTTGGGGTGGAGCCAGGAAACTTTGGGGGTGGAGCCAGGAGACATTGGGGGTGGAGCCAAGATCAAGGCTGTGACAAGCATAATTGAACTCCAAAGGGTGTTCTGGCCATCACATTGAAAGGGACGGCACACCTTTTCAATTCTTTCCTTCCATAGGAAATAATGAAGGATAGGGACACCTTCTTTTGGGGCTCATAGAATTGGACCCCCTGGTCCAATCTTTTTGAAACTTGGGAGGTATTTTGGGGAGACGCACTAGATGCTATACTAAAAATTTGGTGCCTCTACCCCAAAAAACAGCCTCCCCAGAGCTCCAGATACCCTCAGATCAATATATATATATATATAATTTTTTGCCACTGTGTGACACAGAGTGTTGGACTGGATGGGCCATTGGCCTGATCTAACATGGCTTCTCTTATGTTCTCCATGATTTTCTATGGGAATAAATCTCCCTTGGAGGACAGCTCAGATCTGAGGTCTTGCAAGCCGGGCTCTCTGCCTTGCTTGGAATGAGCCAGATTCCAGGAGCACTGTGAAGGCTAACAACATTTGTGGCAGGTGGAGAAGCTTGCGGAAGTCACAGCTCACTTATTCTTTCAGTATGCCAGTTTGGTGTAGTGGTGAAGTGCATGGACTCTTATCTGGGAGAACCGGGATTGATTCGCCACTCCTCCACTTGCACCTGCTGGGATGGCCTTGGGTCAGCCATAGCTCTGGCAGAGCTGTCCTTGAAAGAGCAGCTGCTGGGAGAGCTCTCTTGGCCCCACCCACCTCACAGGGTGTCAGTTGTGGGGGAGGAAGGTAAAGGAGATTGTGAGCCGCTCTGAGACTCTTCGGAGTGGAGGGCAGGATATAAATCCAATATCTTCATCTACTTCACAGGGTGTCTGTTGTGGGGGAGGAAGGGAAAGGAGATTGTGAGCTGCTCTGAGACTCTTCGGAGTGGAGGGCAGGATATAAATCCAATATCTTCATCTACCTCACAGGGTGTCTGTTGTGGGAGAGGAAGGGAAAGGAGATTGTGAGCTGCTCT
Source organism: Heteronotia binoei (assembly GCF_032191835.1). Classification (NCBI taxonomy): domain Eukaryota; kingdom Metazoa; phylum Chordata; class Lepidosauria; order Squamata; family Gekkonidae; genus Heteronotia; species Heteronotia binoei. The sequence goes on from NW_026800116.1 coordinate 18,633, forward strand.
GAGACTCTTCGGAGTGGAGGGCGGGATATAAATCCAATATCTTCATCTACCTCACAGGGTGTCTGTTGTGGGGGGGTGGAAGGGAAAGGAGATTGTGAGCCGCTCTGAGACTCTTCGGAGTGGAGGGCGGGATATAAATCCAATATCTTCATCTACCTCACAGGGTGTGTGTATGGGGGAGGAAGGTAAAGGAGATGGTGAGCCGCTCTGAGACTCTTCGGAGTGGAGGGCGGGATATAAATCCAATATCTTCATCTACCTCACAGGGTGTGTATATGGGGGAGGAAGGTAAAGGAGATGGTGAGCCGCTCTGAGACTCTTCGGAGTGGAGGGCGGAATATAAATCCAATATCTTCATCTACCTCACAGGGTAACTGTTGTGGGGGAGGAAGGGAAAGGAGATTGTGAGCTGCTCTGAGACTCTGAGATTCAGAGTATAGGGCAGGATATAAATCCAGTTTCTTCTTTTTCTTGGTTGCAGCTGAGCTGCTATGCAAAGCGCTCTCTCAGGGTCCGCGTGGAGGAATTACTCCCATCCCTTTCGTACACCTTTACAGCTTAAAAGTGTTGGGGGAGGGGCATATGGGCAGGAACCCTTTCATTTTCTTCAGATCTGTATGATGATCTCGCATTTTAAAACTCGTCCTCTCAGCCTCTCCAGTAGGGTTCCTACAGCCCGCTCTTCTTTCTCCTGCCTCTTTACAGGGACCCCGTGGTTTGCTCGGACCGAAAGGGCCCCCCGGAATCGCAGGCCCCCCGGTAAGTCTTGGGGAAGGGATCTGCCGTCTCCCAGAGATGCAGCTCTCGAGTTCTGCCACTAATTGCCTCACCTCTCTGTCTATCCGTGTCTCGGCAGGGCGTGCGTGGAATGGATGGACCTCATGGATCGAAGGGGAACCTGGTGAGTATCTGTGTCACACGTGGCCATGCAGTACGGCTGCCAAGTTTCTCCCGCCCCTGAGGTTCCCAACCCGCCGGCCCACATAGGGTCAGCGGTGGGGATCCTCCCCCAACTTCGCCAACGCGATGATGTGACTCACAGTGATATCATCGCGCCGGCGACGAGGAGCTTCCAGGGAAACTCTATGGTTTTTTTCTCCCTAGACACTCTAGTAATTTGGGAGGGAAAACTCTATGGTATCAATTGTACCATAGAGTTTTCCCTCCCAAATTGCTAGAGTGTCTGACAAAACCATAGAGTTTTCTAAGGAAGCTCCTAGAGCAGCCACAAAGAAGCAAACTTGCGTGTACCTCTGGGCATGGGCAGAGTGCCCTTCCAGCACTGTTCCGTAGCCGCAACCCGACTTCTGAGATTAGAGCACGGTTTCCAGGGAGTTTGGCGCACCGGCAACTTCCCAGTTGGTGGGATGGGAGAAAAATATTTGTTTCCCCCGGAGGAACAGGGAGGTTCTCCTGACAGTTCCTTCCGTACATCAGGCCAGCAGGGCCAGTGGGGTGGTGGCCCCAGGCCCCTGGCTTTCACCCAAAACCCAACCTGGAGGAATTTAGGGGAGATAGAGGACAAAAGACTTCCCAGGCCCCATTTCTTCTGGCCTTAAAGATCTCCTTTTAAGCTGTCTTGTGTTGTTTGGTTGTTTCGCCTTAAGTGGCACAGGGAGCTGCCCGCGGAAGAGACCGCCAGCTTTGTGAGTTTAAACCTCTTCTTTTTTTCCCAACCAGGGGCCACAAGGAGAGCCGGGCCCTCCCGGCCAGCAGGGAACCCCAGGGACTCAGGTAAGTGGGGGCCTTGGAGGAAGGTGAGCCCCGCTGGGTCGGAAGGGTGGGGCACCTGGGCCCGTCTCCTGTTTCCCACAATGGCTGGCCAGATGCCTCCAAGGAGGCCCCCACAACTGGGGAATGGTGGTAGCAGCCCCCACCTGCCTTTTCATGGTCCCGAACATCTAGGGCAGGGGTGTCGAACTCATATGTTATGAGGGCCGGATCTGGCATAAATGAGACTTTGTCGGGCCGGACCGCGTTGGACCGGAACATATGTGTACCTAGGGTTGCCAATCCCCAGGTGGGGGCAGGGGATCCCCTGGTTTGGAGACCCTCCCCCCGCTTCAGGGTCGTCAGACAGTGGGGGGAGGGGAGGGAAATGTCTGCTGGGAACTCTATTATTCCCTAGGGAGATTTATTCCCATAGAAAATAATAGAGAATTGATCCGCGGGTATCTGGGGCTCTGGGGAGCTGTTTTTTGAGGTAGAGGCACCAAATTTTCAGTATAGCATCTAGTGCCTCCCCCCAAAATACCCCCCAAGTTTCAAAAAGATTGGACGAGGGGGTCCAATTCTATGAGCCTCAAAAGAAGGTGCCTGTATCCTTCATTATTTCCTATGGAAGGAAGGCATTGAAAAGGTGTGCCGTCCCTTTAAATGTGATGGCCAGAACTCCCTTTGGAGTTCAATTATGCTTGTCACAGCCTTCCTCCTGGCTCCACCCTCAAAGTCTCCTGGCTCCACCCCCAAAGTCCCCAGATATTTCTTAAATTGGACTTGGCAACCCTATGTGTACCTATTTAAGATTAAATAGCAAATATATAAACTTTACAAAGGACACACACAGAGACAAACACAATTAAAGATTTTTTTAAACAAAACTTAAAACATGCTTAAAACATTAGCACTCATGGGTCTTAAAGGTGCTTTCTTTGTATCTCTCCCATGGGATCCAGGGAACCGGGCAAAGGAAGCTCTGGCTCTTTCCTTCCTTCCCCAGGGGACTAGGAGGGGGATGAGCCTCAGCCAATAGAAGGAGGAGAGGCTTGGCTCAGTAGCTCTGCTGTGCGACTGTGATAGTCTGGCAAAGCAAGCTCTTACTCTCCCCCCTTTTCTCCCCAAGGGAGGAGGTTCAGCCAGTGAAGAAAACAGAGGTTTTGCTCTGTAGCTCCTGTGCGATTGAGCAAACCTCAAAGATCTTTTTAAAAACTTAAAACATGCTTAAAACATTAGCACTCATGGGTCTTAAAGGTGCTTTCTTTGTATCTCTCCCATGGGATCCAGGGAACCAGGCAAAGGAATCTCTGGCTCTTTCCTTCCTTCCCCAGGGGACCAGGAAGGGGAGGAGCCTCAGCCAATAGAAGGAAGAGAGGCTTGGCTCAGTAGCTCTGCTGTGCAACTGTGATAGCCTGGCAAAGCAAGCTCTTACTCCCCCCCCTTCCTCCCCAAGGGAGGAGTCTCAGTCGGTGAAGAAAATAGAGGCTTTGCTCTGTAGCTCCTGTGCGATTGAGCAAACCTGGCAAAGCAAGCTGTGATGCAGAAGGAAGCAAGGGAGAAGGAGAAGGAAGCAGATGACAGCCAGATCTTTGGGGGCCTGATTCGGCCCCCAAGCCAGATGTTTGACACTCTTGATCTAGGGTAACCAAGTCCAATTCAAGAAATGTTTGGGGATTTTGGGGGTGGAGCCAGGAGACTTTGGGGATGGGGCTGGAAGGCATTGAGGTTGGAACCAGGAGCCAGGTTGTGACAAGCACAACTGAACCCCAAAGGGAGTTTTGGTCATCATATTTAAAGGGACCGCACACCTTTTAAAATGCCTTCCCTCCATTGGAAATAATGAAGGATGGGGCAGCTTCTTTTGGAGCTCATAGAATTGGACCCCCTACTCCAATCTTTTTGAAACTTGGAGGGTGTTTGGAAGGGAGGCACTGGATGCTGTGCTGAAAATTTGGTGCCTCTACCTCACAAAACAGCCTGCCACAGGAAGTTGCAAACCAAGAAAAATGTGTTCTTTGCAAATGAATCGCAACACCTTAAAGAAGACTTTCAAATTCGCTAATCTTATTTATCAAATGGGAAATTACTTCGAGAATTAAACCACTCTTTCAATAGAGTCATTCACAAAACCAATGTATTTATATAAACAAAACAACAATAAAGAATTCAGTACAAGGTAGAAAAGCCCATCGCATAAGAGTCCATAAGGATGCACTACTGAAAAGTAGTTTTTTTGTTGACACGCAGACTTCTCCTTGCCAAAAATAGACAGGCTATTCAACGATGCTATGAATGTTCTGTCGAATGGATTCAGATATTGAAGAGAATTACTATCGATAACACGATCCCCAGGTAAAATTTCGTGTTTCGATTAGTAACTTCTTCCGATTGATATACTTCGATAATCTGGAAGCAATGCTCAGAGGTAATTTACATGCAGGAAGTCTATTTCTTGCAGTGGCTTTAGCAGTTCTCGACTGGGGACTGGGGGACTGGAAACGTGGGGGGATCCAGGGGGTTGGTGTCAGAAAAGTCAGCCCGGACTATCTGACGTTGTGTCTTCCTCCGGGTTTCTTTCTAGGGTCTGCCTGGACCACAAGGCGCCATGGGGCCTCCGGGAGAAAAGGTGAGATTTGCCCCACTCGACTGCTGTGGGGACGTCTGGGCTAGGGTGCCGAGCCACTGCTGGTCTGACATGTTTCTTCCTCTCTCCCACTCAGGGCCCCAGAGGGAAACCTGGCGTACCAGGGATGTCTGGCATGGACGGACCCGCTGTGAGTATTTGCCCCCTCCCTGCAGTCTCTCAAGCCCGTCTCTTGCCCCACACGTAGGGTTGCCAATCCCCAGGTGGGGGCAGGGGATCCCCCGGCTCGGAGGCCCTCCCCCCGCTTCAGGGTCTCCAGAAAGCGGGGGGAGGGGAGGGAAATGTCTGCTGGGAACTCTGTTATTCCCTATGGAGATTTATTCCCATAGAAAATCATGGAGAATTGATCTGCGCGTAACTGGGGCTCTGGGGGGGGCTGTTTTTTGGGGTAGAGGTACCAAATTTTCAGTATAGCATCTAGTGCCTCTTCCCAAAATACCCCCCAAGTTTCAAAAGGATTGGACCAGGGGGTCCAATTCTATGAGCCTAGCTACTGTTTTGAACAGGAAGTGCTCAGGTTTTCTCTGGCCTAGCAGCCATTTTGAACAGGAAGTGCTCAGGTTTTCTCTGGCCTAGCAGCCATTTTGAACAGGAAGTACTCAGGCTTTCTCTGGCCTAGCAGCTATTTTGATCATAAAGTGCTTAAGCTTTCTCTGGCCTAGTGACCGTTTTGAACAGGAAGTGCTCAGGTTTTCTTTGGCCTAGCAGCCATTTTGAACAGGAAGTACTCAGGCTTTCTCTGGCCTAGCAGCTATTTTGATCATAAAGTGCTTAAGCTTTCTCTGGCCTAGCGACCGATTTGAACAGGAAGTGCTCAGGCTGGCCTAGCAGCCATTTTGAACAGGAAGTACTCAGGCTTTCTCTGGCCTAGCAGCTATTTTGATCATAAAGTGCTTAAGCTTTCTCTGGCCTAGCGACCGATTTGAACAGGAAGTGCTCAGGCTGGCCTAGCAGCCATTTTGAACAGGAAGTACTCAGGCTTTCTCTGGCCTAGCAGCTATTTTGATCATAAAGTGCTTAAGCTTTCTCTGGCCTAGCGACCGATTTGAACAGGAAGTGCTCAGGCTGGCCTAGCAGCCATTTTGAACAGGAAGTTCTCTGGTCTCCACTACCTACAGATGCCATTTCCTAGCCAAATTCAAACCCATTATCACTAAACCAATGTTCTCACACCGATTCTGTTCTCTTAGGGCCACCCTGGAAAAGAAGGTCACCCTGGAAGCAAAGGAAACCAGGTAAGAACAGGCCGTGAAAGGCATCATCCAAAGATTTTTTTTCTCAGGTGGGGGCTTTCTGAAACTCAGGGCCCTGCAAAGTTCAGTTCAGTGCAGTAAGGCCACAACACAACTGATGCCCACGGCATCCAAGCGACCGGATCCCCTCCAAAACAGCCAGAGAAGGGAAGACACATTTTAGAACAATGCGGTTATAGCATTGGAGAAAGTCCAGAAAAGGGCAACTAGAATGATTAAAGGGCTGGAACACTTTCCCTATGAAGAAAGGTTTCTCTTTAGCTTGGAGAAACGTCGACTGCGGGGTGACATGATAGAGGTTGACAAGATTATGCATGGGATGGAGAAAGCAGAGAAAGAAGTCCTTTTCTCCCTTTCTCACAATACAAGAACTCCTGGGCATTCGATGAAATTGCTGAGCAGACAGGTTAAAACGGATAAAAGGAAGTCCTTCTTCACCCAAAGGGTGATTAACATGTGGAATGCACTGCCACAGGAGGTGGTGGCGGCCACAAGCATAGCCACCTTCAAGAGGGCTAACTTAAAATCCTTTTATATTTAATGAGAAGCTGGTTTTATTTTCCATAGCCTTGAGATTCCTTAGTAACTGAAATCTCTGGTCAATAAGCTTGTATTGAAGACCAGAATCTGAACTTTCCCCCCCCCCCTTTTCTTTCTTTCTTTGGTTGTTCTGTGTAGATTAAAGATTAACATAAGAGAAGCCATGTTAGATCAGGCCAATGGCCCATCCAGTCCATCAGTGGCTATTAGCCACAGTGTGTGTGTATGTATAAAAATTTTGGCCACTGTTTGACACAGAGTGTTGGACTGGAGGGGCCACTGGCCTGATCCAACAGGGCTTCTCTTCTGTTCTTATGTGACACAGAGTGTTGGACTGGATGGGCCATTGGCCTGATCCAACATGGCTTCTCTTCTGTTCTTATGTGACACAGAGTGTTGGACTGGATGGGCCATTGGCCTGATCCAACATGGCTTCTCTTATGTTTTTATGTAAACTGTGACTTTCCTGACACGAAGTGAGACACACATGATCCCACCCATGTTCCCTCTAAGCCGCAGAGTCTTGCGAGCAAAAATTCTACTTCGTGAGCTACCGGCATTCAAGTTCTGGGCTGCTGCCTAGATTAGTTTGTTCTGGGGGGTCATTTTTCCTGAGCTATGACAAAAATATGTGAGCCGGAGGCTAAAAAAACTGCGAGCTCGCTGACACACTCTCAACTTAGAGAGGACCCCACGCACGCGAAGGTGCCTTGGGCTGAATCAGACCCTTGGTCACTCAAGAAGATACTTTGCAGACACAGCCTCGGTCCGTATTCACATGTTCTGTTTCCCCGCCTCCTCCCTTGAAGAGGTGTCCATTGAAGCTCCCAGGGGGGGTGGGAGAAATGGATGCCTTCTCTATCCACCAGGGGGCAGCACAACCACGGCCCACAAAAGGGGACCACAGATTTAAGGCATTGGAGACACATTGGGCGTTTTCGCACTTACCTTACGCCGGAGCGACGTCCCTCTTCACCGCGCAGCGTCTGCGCAGATTTCGCACTAATTGCTCCGCAGAACCCGGAAAAGCCGCAAAGTCCCGCGGCCTTTGCGTCGCAAATGTAAACTGGTTTTTGGTGGTTTACATTTGCGACACAAAAGCCGCGGGACTTTGCGGCTCTTCCGGGCTCTGCGGAGCAATTAGTGCGAAATCCGCGCAGACGCTGTGCGGTGAAGAGGGACGTCGCTCCGGCGTAAGGTAAGTGCGAAAACGCCCATTGTATGTGTGGGTGTATCTGTTCACAAACACACGCACATATACACCTCTCCCTGCAGGGAGCACAGTGGTGTGGAGGAAAAAAGGGCCCTTATTTCAGGAGCAGAGAGAGATTCCAAGCAGCCCTGGGATAAGGACGGGAGAGCTAGTTAAGTGACAAAGAATCGTAGAATCCTAGAGTTGGAAGGGACCTCTAGGGTCATCTAGTCCAAAACCTGCACAATGCAGGAAAGCCACAAATACCTAACCCAAATTCACAGGATCATCATTGCTGTCAGATGGCCATCTAGCCTCTGTTGAAAAACCTCCAGGGAAGGAGAGCCCACCACCTCCCGAGGAAGCCTGTTCCACTGAGGAACTACTCTCATGGTCAGGAATTACAGAGTTGGAAGGGACCTCCAGAGTCATCTAGTCCAACCCCCTGCACAATGCAGAAAACCCACAAATACCTAACCCAAATGCACAGGATCTTCATTGCTGTCAGATAGCCATCTAGCCTCTGTTGAAAAACCTCCAAGGAAGGAGAGCCCACCACCTCCCAAGGAGGAAGCCTGTTCCACTGAGGAATCGCTCTAACGGTCAGGAAGTTCTTCCTAACGTTGAGCCGGAAACTCTTTTGATTTAATTTCAACCCAATGGTTCTGGTCCTACCTTCCGGGGCCACAGAAAACAGTTCCACACCATCCTGTAGATGACAGCCTTTCAAGGACTTGAAGATGGTGATCCTATCACCTCTCAGCCACCTCCTCTCCAGGCTAAACATCTCCAGCTCCTTCACCCTTTCCTCATAGGACTTGGTCTCCAGACCCCTCACCATCTTCGTCGCCCTCCTCTGGACCTGCTCCAGCTTGTCTAGAGCCTTCTTAAAATGTGGTGCCCAAAACCGAACACAATACTCCAGGTGAGGTCATACCAGAGCAGAGTAAAGCGATACCATCACATTACGTGATCTGGACACTAGACTTCTGTTGATACAGCCCCCCCCAAAAGGCGGCGAGGTGCCATCTCCATTTCCTGTGCCTTTTTTCACCGCCGCGTAGCCGGTCGAAATTCAGTTCTTCTTTTTGACGTAGAGGCAGTGATAGAGGAAAGCTACTCCAGCTGGATTTCTGTCTGCCACCCAGCATTTAAAAGACCTAGGAGTCAGATTGCTGGTGGGGTGAGGAGAAAAGTTCGGACTGTTCTGTAAGTGGATTCAGGCGCAGAGCTATGTTGCTCTGATGCGGCAGAACAAAGCTTTAAGTCCAGGGGCACCTTGAAGACGGGCCAAGTTTTATTCTGAGGATAAGCTTTTGTGTGTAAGCACACTTCTTCAGATACGCTCTGCATCTGCATGCATGCGAAAGCTTCTTCCTTTTCTTGTGTAAGTGTTCAGGGTGAAGGAACTGATCGTTGTGCTTCTAAATTGGTCTCCCTCCCTGCTTTTTCTCTGTGTCTTCCAGGGCCCGTCTGGTCCTCAAGGTCCAATTGGCTACCCAGGCCCTCGTGGCGGGAAGGTAAGTACCCGATTGGCTCACAGGGCTTGACACGACCAGGTTACCCATCATCCCTAGCATGCGATACGCAGAAGTGCCATTTCTCACCCCCAAAGGACATCCTTTCTGCATTGGCAAGCAGAGTGAAAGGAAGAAGAAGAAGATGAAGAAGATATTGAATTTATATCCCGCCCTTCACTCCGAAGAGTCTCAGAGCGGCTCACAATCTCCTTTACCTTCCTCCCCCACAACAGACACCCTGTGAGGTGGGTGGGGCTGGAGAGGGCTCTCACAGCAGCTGCCCTTTCAAGGACAACCTCTGCCAGAGCTATGGCTGACCCAAGGCCATTCCAGCAGGGGCAAGTGGAGGAGTGGGGAATCAAACCCGGTTCTCCCAGATAAGAGAGCTCTGGCTGACCCAAGGCCATTCCAGCAGGTGCAAGTGGAGGAGTGGGGGATCAAACCCGGTTCTCCCAGATAAGAGAGCTCTGGCTGACCCAAGGCCATTCCAGCAGGTGCAAGTGGAGGAGTGGGGAATCAAACCCGGTTCTCCCAGATAAGAGACCGCACACTTAACCACTACACCAAACTGGCTCTCCAGGTATCGAGCGCCATGCCCTTGAGAAAGGGGGAGGGGCAAGGCCCCTGGCTTTTGGGGGGGTTGGGAGGAACCATATTTGGGAGTAGAGCAGACTTCACCCCACTCAGATCCTTGAATTGTGGAGCCGAAGAGGGTCAGATTATCAAGGGATCTGTAGGACAAGGAGGGGCATCGAGGTCTGAAGCTGCCAACGCTTCTTCCTGGGGGCCGCCCCTGTGCTTCCATTCTCAGCTACGCAGGAGCCAAAATTCAACTGGCAGCAGAATTTGTCCCATCACTGCACTTGGTTAAGAGCCAGCTCGGTGTAGTGGTTAAGTGGGTGGACTCTTTAGCTGGGAAAACAGGGTTTGATTCCCCACTCCTCCACTTGCACCTGCTGGAATGGCCTTCGGTCAGCCGCGGCTCTTGCAAAGCTGTCCTTGAAAGGGCAGCTTCTGGGAGAGCTCACTCAGCCCCACCCACTTCACAGGGTGTCTGTTGTAGGGGGAGAAGATATAGGAGATTGTAGGCTGCTCTGAGACTCTGATTCAGAGAGAAGGGCGGGTTATTAATTTTCTTCTTCTCCTTTCCTCCTCCTTCTTCTTTTCCTTCTTCTTCTTCTTCTCCCTCTCCTTCGTCTTCTTCTTCTTCTTCTCCCTCTCCTTCGTCTTCTTCTCCTTCTTCTCCTCCTCCTTCTTCTCCTTCTCCTCCTCTATCGCCTCCTCCTTCTTCTCTCCTCCTCCTCCTCCTCCTCCTTTTCTCCTTCTTTTCCTTCTCCTCCTTCTCTTTCTTCTTCTCCTTCTTCTCCTTCCTCCTCTCCTCCTCCTTCTTTGCCTTCTCCTCCTTTTTCTTCAGCTTCTCTTCCTCCTGCTTCTCCTCCGCCTTCTCCTTTCTCTTCTTCTCCTCCTTTTTCTTTTTCTCCTTCTTCTTTTCCTTCTCTTCCTCCCCTTTCTTCTCCTCCTCCGCCTTCTTCTTCTTGTTCTCCTCTTCCTCCTCCTTTTTCTTTTTCTCCTTCTTCTTTTCCTTCTCCTCCTCCCCTTTCTCCTCCTCCTCCTCCTTCTTCTTTTCCTTCTTCTCCTCCTTTTTCTTTTTCTCCTTCTTTTCCTTCTCTTCCTCCCCTTTCTTCTTCTCCTCCTCTGCCTTCTTCTCCTTCTTCTTCTCGTTCTCCTCTTCCTCCTCCTTTTCCATTTTCTCCTTCTTCTTTTCCTTCTCCTCCTCCACTTTCTTCTTCTCCTCCTCCTCCTTCTTCTCCTTCTCCTCCTTCTTCTTCAGGGAGATCTCCACAGCTGAATCACAGCTGAATATCTCCTCACCGTCCTGTGTGCAGCTCTTTGAAAAACATAATGAGAAAAGAATCCCTTTAGCCCAGGGAGAAATAATTTTAATACATGTAATACCTGGGGAAGACCGTTGCATGGGGTGGGGGCTCCCCTTAGGACCCTCCCTCACCCTGGCCAAGTTGTTGTCCCAAAGGTGGAGACCAAGAGCTGAGGTCTTCTCTGCCTTTAAGACTCACCTCCCCCACCCCCCGCCCCACACTATAACCTCCCTGTACTTTCTCACCCCTCCCCAGGGCGTTGATGGCATCCGTGGATTGAAAGGGCACAAAGGGGAGAAGGTAAGTGTGGTGTCTTGGGGACGAAGATCGGGAAGGGAACTGGGGTGAGGGATATTCCAAGATACAGATTTCCTGGGGCCAGTCAGAGGTTTCCTTTCCCATGAGCCATGGTCCGTCCACGCAAGCCAACTCAGCCTAGGGTGGGCTTCCGTCATTGGCTCTGTCGTGCCAGAAATCCTTCTGATAAAAAAATATTTCAGCTGTCCTTAAACTGTGAGTGACTGTGCTGATTATCGGGCCTCAGATTCAGCAGGAGCTCACAGGAGCACGCAGCTCCTGAACCTTTCTAAGGGTTCCCCCTCCTCCTCCCCACCTACCTTGTCCACTGAATAGGAGGTGCAGCTGCATAACAATCCCTGGATGAGGAGAGCAAGCAGCCAGCCAGCCGCCAGGGGCTTTGCCACACCCCCAGCAGCCCTCATGAGCCCCTGGGGAAGCCCCTGCCACCCTTTCCCCACTTCTTCTGTGATTTTGGGTGGCGGGTGGCTTTGACTATGGAGGGGGGGCGGCTAAGGAGAGCCCCAGGTGAGCGAGGCCTGCTTGGGCTGGCTGGATCTCTAGCAGGCCTCACTCACCCAGGGCTCTCCTTTCTTGCATCGAGTTCCTTTCGGCTTGGGGGGGCGGGGCGGCAACTGCTCATTAATTATGCTAATGAGCTCCACCACCTATTTTTCTACAAAACGACCCCTGCCGATTATCAAACTTGCATGTGCTTACAGTGAAGAGAGAGATGGATCGGCGGAGGTGGGGGAGGTGTCGCTTTGTTGGTCTGAAGCGGCAGAACAAAGTCGGAGGCCAGTGGAACCTTCAAGACCAACCAAGTTTTATTCTGTGTATAATCATGCAGCACCCAGGATGAAACTTCATTGGTCTTAAAGGTGCCAATAAACTCAAACTTTGTTCAGTAAAGACAGAGGTGATAGACCTTGAAAAAGACAGACGAAGGTGGGGGTGCAGTTATAACAAGGGGACAGAACTAAAATATATGCCAAAGACAAAGAAAACAGAGATACTACGGCAGTTTGGATGGCTGACTTGATTAAGTTATGGGCTTCCCAGCCATCCTTCAGGTGGGATAAGAGCATAACATAAGAGAGGCCATGTTGGATCAGGCCAACGGCCCCTCCAGTCCAGCCTCTGTGTCACATAAGAACATAAGAGAAGCCATGTTGGATCAGGCCAATGGCCCATCCAGTCCAACACTCTGTGTCACATAAGAACATAAGAGAAGCCCTGTTGGATCAGGCCAATGGCCCCTCCAGTCCAACACTCTGTGTCACATAAGGACATAAGAGAAGCCCTGCTGGATCAGGCCAATGGTCCATCCAGTCCAACACTCTGTGTCACATAAGGACATAAGAGAAGCCATGTTGGATCAGGCCAACGGCCCCTCCAGTCCAGCACTCTGTGTCACATAAGAACATAAGAGAAGCCATGTTGGATCAGGCCAATGGCCCCTCCAGTCCAGCACTCTGTGTCACATAAGAACATAAGAGAAGCCATGTTGGATCAGGCCAGTGGCCCATCCGGTCCAACACTCTGTGTCACATAAGAACATAAGAGAAGCCATGTTGGATCAGGCCAATGACCCCTCCAGTCCAACACTCTGAGTCACATAAGAACAAAAGAGAAGCCATGTTGGATCAAGCCAATGGCCCATCCAGTCCAACACTCTGTGTCACATAAGAACATGAGAAGCCCTGTTGGATCAGGCCAGTGGCCCCTCCAGTACAACACTCTGTGTCACATAAGAACATGAGAAGCCCTGTTGGATCAGGCCAATGGCCCCTCCAGTCCAACACTCTGTGTCACATAAGAACATAAGAGAAGCCCTGTTGGATCAGGCCAACGGCCCCTCCAGTCCAGCACTCTGTGTCACATAAGAACATAAGAGAAGCCATGTTGGATCAGGCCAATGGCCCCTCCAGTCCAGCACTCTGTGTCACATAAGAACATAAGAGAAGCCATGTTGGATCAGGCCAGTGGCCCATCCAGTCCAACACTCTGTGTCACATAAGAACATAAGAGAAGCCATGTTGGATCAGGCCAATGACCCCTCCAGTCCAACACTCTGAGTCACATAAGAACAAAAGAGAAGCCATGTTGGATCAAGCCAATGGCCCATCCAGTCCAACACTCTGTGTCACATAAGAACATGAGAAGCCCTGTTGGATCAGGCCAGTGGCCCCTCCAGTACAACACTCTGTGTCACATAAGAACATGAGAAGCCCTGTTGGATCAGGCCAATGGCCCCTCCAGTCCAACACTCTGTGTCACATAAGAACATAAGAGAAGCCCTGTTGGATCAGGCCAATGGCCCATCCAGTCCAACACTCTGTGTCACATAAGAACATAAGAGAAGCCATGTTGGATCAGGCCAATGACCCCTCCAGTCCAACACTCTGAGTCACATAAGAGAAGCCATGTTGGATCAGGCCAATGGCCCATCCAGTCCAACACTCTGTGTCACATAAGAACATAACAGAAGCCATGTTGGATCAGGCCAATGACCCCTCCAGTCCAACACTCTGAGTCACATAAGAACATAACAGAAGCCATGTTGGATCAGGCCAATGGCCCCTCCAGTCCAACACTCTGTGTCACATAAGAACATGAGAAGCCCTGTTGGATCAGGCCAATGGCCCATCCAGTCCAACACTCTGTGTCACATAAGAACATAAGAGAAGCCCTGTTGGATCAGGCCAATGGCCCATCCAGTCCAACACTCTGTGTCACATAAGAGGAGCCATGTTGGATCAGGCCAATGGCCCATCCAGTCCAACACTCTGTGTCACATAAGAACATGAGAAGCCCTGTTGGATCAGGCCAGTGGCCCCTCCAGTACAACACTCTGTGTCACATAAAAACATAAGAGAAGCCCTGTTGGATCAGGCCAGTGGCCCATCCAGTCCAACACTCTGTGTCACATAAGAACATAATAGAAGCCATGTTGGATCAGGCCAATGGCCCATCCAGTCCAACACTGTGTCACATAACAACATAAGAGGAGCCATAAGAGGACACTCCTGTGTCCTACACTTACTCACCCTGCACACCACGGCCCAAGAGCAACATTTGCCTCCTGACAGAGATGGCGTGCTTGTTTGTGGGGTGGGAGGGGAGACCCAGAAATCGATGACTCCCCCCAATTCGACCTCATGGTTTTTGTTTCCTGCAGGGAGAAGAAGGATTCCCTGGCTTCAAGGGGGACCTGGGGGTGAAAGGCGACCGGGTGAGTGTGCCCCCCTTTGCTCCTCCCTCCAGGAAACCGCCCCTGTCTTCTCCACGCCTGTTTGGGCAGTTCTGCTTTCCGCTTCACCCACTCTGCCTTCTCTCCATGCTCAGGGGGAAGTCGGTGTCCCAGGATCCCGAGGTGAGGACGGCCCAGAGGGTCCCAAAGGGCGGACCGGCCCCCCTGGAGATCCAGGCCCCCTCGGTCTTCTTGGAGAGAAGGTGAGGAAGGGTCTCGGCTGGCTGCGGCCAGGCTCCTTGAAGGGGGTGGGGGGATGGTGGGTGTCCTCTGCGGCGTGTGGCTGGAGCTCGTCTCTTCCAACAGGGCTGGTGCGTGGAAGTAGGCAAAATAGGCAGTCGTCTTGGGCGCCACCTGACCTAGGGGGCACCACTGGGCATCCCCTCCCCTCCCCGACGCCTGACTCTGGCTCCTGCCAGCTGTCACCTTGTCCTCTCCCATCACCCAGCTGCCCTCAACAAAGCCAAGCCACCCCCTCGCTCTCCCCGATGCACGACTCGGCCTCTCACCTCATCCTATCCCGCCATCCTGCTTTCTGGCGTAGCCGGCGAGCACCCGTTTCCACAATCTTTTAAAATAACTATCACATTTCCTTTTGGGTTTTTTTGGAAAAATCAGACGTTAAAAATCGGTAAATTAAAAATGTAAAAAAGTTTCAAGTTTGGCACCTTCATTTTCTCCTATATTTTTAAATAAGGGGGGGGAGCGCTAGTGGGTGATTCACCTAGGGCGCCAGATTTTTGACAATAGTTAAAGGCTAGAGGAAACGTAAACGAACTATAGTTTAAAAATGTGATTATGGGACTAGGGTTGCCAATCCCCAGGTGGGGGCAGGGGATCCCCCGGTTTGGAGGCCCCCCCCCGCTTCAGGGTCATCAGAAAGTGGGGGGAGGGGAGGGGAGGGAAATGTCTGCTGGGAACTCTATTATTCCCTATGGAGATTTATTCCCATAGAAAATGATGGAGAAATGATCCGTGGGTATCTGGGGCTCTGGGGGGGCTGTTTTTTGGGGTAGAAGCACCAAATTTTCAGTATAGCATCTAGTGCCTCTCCCCAAAATACCCCCCAAGTTTCAAAAATATTGCACCAGGGGGTCCAATTCTATGAGCCCCAAAAGAAGCTGCCCCTATCCTTCATAATTTCCTATGGAAGGAAGGCATTCAAAAGGTGTGCCGTCCCTTTCAATGTGATGGCCAGAACTCCCTTTGGAGTTCAATTATGCTTGTCACAGCCTTGATCTTGGCTCCACCCCTAATGTCTCCTGGCCCCACCCCCAAAGTCTCCTGGCTCCACCCCCAAAGTCCCCAGATATTTCTTGGCAACCCTATATGGGATTATACCCTTTCTTATTTTTTTTCCCAACCTATTTTGATAAGGATTATCGTTAAAGTGAGACTATGGGAATTTATTTTTCTTCCATTTTATTTTTACGAAAAAGACTGAGGACTAAAGGAGTATAAAGAAGATGGATCGTCATCATAGTGAATGGTTTTTCCCCTTATTTTTAATTTACTATAGCTAAACTTTTTTTTTTAATGAAGATTCTTAAAATGTTAACACTACCTTTTATTTCTTTTTAGCACTCTAAGTAAAATGCACCGGTGGAGGTCACGAAAAAGGGGGAGGGAGGTGGCAGATGGGATGCAATGCAACGGTACTAAACATTTAATAACAGTTGAATGTTATTATAATACGTTGCAGAATAATAAAAATTTGTTTTAAACGAGACAGCCTGATACCGGCCCTGCTTCTTCATCTCTCTCTCTCTCATTTTTCCGCAGGGGAAGCTGGGAGTTCCGGGTCTGCCTGGCTACCCGGGGAGACTGGGCCCCAAGGTCAGTAGCTCCTGCTCAAGAAGGCCCTTGACCCTGATGGTTTGAAGGAAGGGAAGCAGAAGGGCATGAGGCCCAAACGCTGTCCTCTGAGGCTGCCCTTTTCAGTCCACGTTCGGTGTTATCCTTTGAGGTCCGGAGAGCCCACGTGATGGAATTTTGGTTAAAAATCAAGATGGGCTAATACATGGAGGAGGGGGAGGGGGAAAGAAAGCAACTTGAACTTTAGGAAGAACTTCCTGACCGTTAGTGCGATTCCTCAGTGGAACAGGCTTCCTCCTTGGGAGGTGGTGGACTCTGCTTCCTTGGAGGTTTTTAAGCAGAGGCTAGATGGCCATCTGACGGCGATGAAGATCCTGTGAATTTGGGGGGAGGCATTTGTGAGTTTCCTGCATTGTGCAGGGGGTTGGACTAGATGACCCTGGAGGTCCCTTCCAGCTCTATGATTCTATGAAATGCATCCTCCAAGCCATTGTTCCTTAATGCTTTGGAGTTGGGAGGAAGCAGTGAAGTGGCCAAGTTTGAGGGTGACACTGAATTGTTCAGGGTGGTGAGAACCAGAGAGGATTGTGAGGAACTCCAAAGGGATCTGTTGAGGCTGGGTGAGTGGGCGTCAATGTGGCAGATGAGGTTCGATGTGGCCAAGTGCAAAGTAATGCACATTGTGGCCAAGAATCCCAGCTACAAATACAAGCTTATGGCTTTGGCATTCCCATACCTGTGGGACCACCTCTCCCGCCATTTTCTGCCACCCCAGTTTTGTTGCTTCAAGTGCCAACCTGCCAAGGGGCAAAACCGATAACTACCTTCACATATAGCCTTTTCTGTTGTGGCCCCCCCACCCTGTGGAACAGTTTTCTGGAGGAGTGTGGGAGGCTGTGCAAAACAGAGCCGGTCCAGAGGCATTTTGGCCCAGGAAATCGGGCTGCCCTGTAACAGCTACGTTTCAGCGTGAAGTGTGGCATAAGGGGGTGGGGGGCCATAGATTGTTCCTCTGTGCCTACTTTGTTTTATCCGTGGCTGCAACTGTGCTCTTACACTGTAGTAAGAGCCAGTTTGGTGTAGTGGTTAAGTGTGGGGACTTTTATTTGGAAGAACCAGGTTTGATTCCCCACTCCTCCGCTTGCAGCTGCTGGAATGGCCTTGAGTCAGCCAGAGCTCTCTAATCTGGGAGAACCGGGTTTGATTCCCCACTCCTCCACTTGCAGCTGGTGGAATGGCCTTGGGTCAGCCAGAGCTCTCTTATCTGGGAGAACCGGGTTTGATTCCCCACTCCTCCACTTACACCTGCTGGAATGGCCTTGGGTCAGCCAGAGCTCTCTTATCTGGGAGAACCGGGTTTGATTCCCCACTCCTCCACTTGCAGCTGCTGGAATGGCCTTGGGTCAGCCAGAGCTCTCTTTTCTGGGAGAACCGGGTTTGATTCCCCACTCCTCCACTTGCAGCTGCTGGAATGGCCTTGGGTCAGCCAGAGCTCTCTTATCTGGGAGAACCGGGTTTGATTCCCCACTCCTCCGCTTGCAGCTGCTGGAATGGCCTTGGGTCAGCCAGAGCTCTCTTGTCTGGGAGAACCGGGTTGGATTCCCCACTCCTCCACTTGCAGCTGCTGGAATGGCCTTGGGTCAGCCAGGGCTCTCTTATCTGGGAGAACCGGGTTGGATTCCCCACTCCTCCACTTGCAGCTGCTGGAATGGCCTTGAGTCAGCCATAGCTCTCTTATCTGGGAGAACCGGGTTGGATTCCCCACTCCTCCCCTTGCACCTGCTGGAATGGCCTTGGGTCAGCCAGAGCTCTCTTATCTGGGAGAACCGGGTTTGATTCTCCACTCCTCCACTTGCAGCTGCTGGAATGGCCTTGAGTCAGCCATAGCTCTCTTATCTGGGAGAACTGGGTTTGATTCCCCACTCCTCCGCTTGCAGCTTCTGGAGTGGCCTTGGGTCAGCCATAGCTCTCTTATCTGGGAGAACCGGGTTTGATTCCCCACTCCTCCGCTTGCAGCTGCTGGAATGGACTTGGGTCAGCCATAGCTCTCTTATCTGGGAGAACCGGGTTGGATTCCCCCCTCCTCTGCTTGCAGCTGCTGGAATGGCCTTGGGTCAGCCAGAGCTCTCTTATCTGGGAGAACCGGGTTTGATTCTCCACTCCTCCACTTGCAGCTGCTGGAATGGCCTTGGGTCAGCCATAGCTCTCTTATCTGGGAGAACCGGGTTGGATTCCCCCCTCCTCCACTTGCAGCTGCTGGAATGGCCTTGGGTCAGCCAGGGCTCTCTTATCTGGGAGAACCGGGTTTGATTCCCCACTCCTCCACTTGCAGCTGCTGGAATGGCCTTGGGTCAGCCAGGGCTCTCTTATCTGGGAGAACCGGGTTTGATTCCCCACTCCTCCACTTGCACCTGCTGGAATGGCCTTGGGTTAGCCACAGCTACGGCTGGAGTTGTCCTTGAAAGGGCAGCTTCTGGGAAAACCTTCTCAGCCCCACCCACCTCACAGGGTGTCTGTTGTGGGGGGATAAGATATAGGAGATGGAAAGCTTTAAAGTGCTGTCCTCTAGAGGATGGTGTGGAATTGTTTTCTATGGCCCCAGAAGGTAGGACCAGAACCAATGAATTGAAATTAAATGAAAAGAGTTTCCAGATCAACATTAGGAAGAACTTCCTGACCATTTGAGCAATTCCTCAGTGGAACAGGCTTCCTCGGAAGGTGGAGGGCTCTCCTTCCTTGGAGGTGTATAAACAGGGGCTAGACGGCCATCTGACAGCAATGAAGATCCTGTGAATTCAGCGGGAGGTGTTTGTGAGTTTCCTGCATTGTGCAGGGGGTTGGACTAGATGACCCTGGAGATCCCTTCCAACTCTATGATTCCTGACCATTAGAGCGGTTCCTCAGTGGAACAGGCTTCCTCCTTGGGAGGTGGTGGGCTCTCCTTCCTTGGAGGTTTTTAAACAGAGGGCAGATGGCCATCTGACAGCAATGAAGATCCTGTGAATTTAGGGGGAGGTGTTTGTGAGTTTCCTGCCTTGTGCAGGAGGTTGGACTAGATGACCCTGGAGGTCCCTTCCAGCTCTATGATTCTAAGCCGCTTTGAGTCTCTGATCCAGAGAGAAGGGCTGGGTATAAATCTCCAGTCTTCTTCTTTCTGCATTGTTTAACAGGCCGCATTAATCCTCGCGCTTTGTTTCAGCTCCTTATTGCTTTCTTAACTGAGTGTCCCGTCCTGTCAGTTGTGTTTGGTCTGCCTTGTAGAAGCAGGCGGAGGATAAACAGCGTAAATACATACAATTCCTTCCTCTCCCTGGGGCCTTTGATGCCTTCTGTGGTTCTGCGTTCCTAGGAGGGATCTGCCAAGCACTTTTCCTCCGGGTGACTTTCTTCTTTCTCGCCTCCACGCCACCTTCCTCACCGCCTGTCTCTTCCCCCTTCTCTTTCCCCAGGGCTCACAAGGTTTCCCCGGATTCCCTGGGACAAACGGCGAGAAAGGAGGACGGGTAAGCAGCAGCCCCTGTCGTATTCCAAGATCCTCTCTGAAGGGGGGAGGTATCCCGGCCTTGGAAGGGATAAGAAGGGTGGGAGGAAGGCCTAATTTTGGGGCCAGGAGGCTCCTCTTGTGTTGCCCCGATATGCAGAGTGGGGGGCTGAGAAGAGAGGGTCTTCCAGGGGCCAGGCAGGGAAATGCCCTAGAGCAGAAGTTTCAAATATCCAACTTAGGGGCCAGATTAGACCCCTGAAGGGCTCCTATCAGGCCCGCAAGCAAATCTGCTTCCTTCTCCCTTTCTCTCACTTCCTTCAGTTATCAGAGACGATCGAATAAAACAGGGGCGGCCAACGGTAGCTCTCCAGATGTTTTTTTTTGCCTACAACTCCCATCAGCCCCAGCCAGCGTGGCCAATGGCTGGGGCTGATGGGAGTTATCTGGAGAGATACCGTTGGCCACCCCCAGAATAAAATATTGCAGAATTGCTCATCTTTTAAGCATGTTTTATTTAAAAAAAAAGAAAACCTTTAATTGTGTTTGCCTGTGTCCTTTATAATATCTCTGCTACCTGGCATTACATTTTATGACATGCATGGTCTGGCCCAACAAGGTTTCATTTATGTCAGATCTGGCCCTCATATGTAAACATCTGAAGCTGCCTTCTACTGAATCAGACCCCCCTGGGTCCATCCAAGTCAGTATTGTCTTCTCAGACGGGCAGTGGCTCTCCAGGGTCTCAAGCTGAGGTTTTTCACACCTATTTGCCGGGACCCTTTTTAGTTGGAGATGCCAGGGATTGAACCTGGGACCTTCTGCTTACCAAGCAGATGCTCTACCCCTGAGCCACAGCCCCATTCATGGCTCTCCAGCTGAGGTTATTCACGCCTACTTGCCTAGACCCTTTTGAGTTGGAGATGCCAGGGATTGAACCTGGGACCTTCTGCTTACCAAGCAGATGCTCTACCACTGAGCCACAGCCCCATTCATGACTCTCCAGGGTCTCAAGCTGAGGTTCTTCACACCTACTTGCCTGGACCTTTTTGAGTTGGAGATGCCGGGGATTGAACATGGGACCTCCTGCTTACCAAGCAGATGCTCTACCACTGAGCCACCGTCCCTCCCTTAAAGAACATATGCAGCTGCCTTCTACTGAATCAGACCTCCCTCGGTCCATCAAAGTCAGTATTGTCTGCTCAGACTGGCAGCAGCTCTCCAGGGTCTCCAGCTGAGGTTTTTCACATCTACTTGCGTGGACCCTTTTTAGTTGGAGATGCCGGGGATTGAACCTGGGACCTTCTGCTTACCAAGCAGATGCTCTACCCCTGAGCCACAGCCCCATTCATGGCTCTCCAGCTGAGGTTCTTCACGCCTACTTGCCTGGACCCTTTTGAGTTGGAGATGCCAGGGATTGAACCTGGGACCTTCTGCTTACCAAGCAGATGCTCTACCACTGAGCCACAGCCCCATTCATGGCTCTCCAGGGTCTCAAGCTGAGGTCTTTCACGCCTATTTGCCTGGACCCTTTTTAGTTGGAGATGCTGGGGATTGAACCTGGGACCTTCTGCTTACCAAGCAGATGCTCTACCACTGAGCCACAGCCCCATTCATGGCTCTCCAGGGTCTCAAGCTGAGGTCTTTCACGCCTATTTGCCTGGACCCTTTTGAGTTGGAGATGCCGGGGATTGAACCTGGGACCTTCTGCTTACCAAGCAGATGCTCTACCCCTGAGCCACCCTCCCTCCCCACATCACAAATGAGTTTGGCACCCCTGCCCTGGAAGCTTCAGATGTGATTTGCGGGTGGAAAGGATCCCACTCCATTGGTGGGGAACTGAGGAGAGCCGTCCTGCTGTTAGACTCTCTGGTTTTTGGTACTTCCAGGAATCCAGATCAAGCGCCACAGTGCTCAAACGCTATCTAATTCAGCAGAACCGGGACTGTATGTGTGCAGTCCACCTACAGAGCGGCGCAGTTTTTCTCAGTTTCAAAGTAATAATAGACGCAAGGAGAGTCAACAGGAAGATTGGCCCACAGTAGTCCTGTCTGTCTCACAGACTCTTTTGTAACCCCCCCCCCCCCGGGAGGTTCCAGCACTTCCGAGTCCCACTCTCTGGCCTGGGAAGACCCTTTCTGGTCTTTCATCCAGACTGCACAAGATTTGTTGGGGTGGGAGTATGTGGAGAAAAAAAGCACTCTGTACATGCTCAGTGGTCCCTCGTTCAGTGTTTTACAGCTCCCCTGCATGTATTTTACTTGCTTCTGTGTAGGCCAGTTGGGGATTTTGCCCCTCCCTCACTTGCTGAACCCCGTGGCGCAGAGTGGTAAAGCTGCAGTATTGCAGTCGAAACCCTCTGCTCACGACCTGAGTTCGATCCCCGGCGGAAGCTGGGTCTTCAGGTAGCCAACTCGAGGTTGACTCACCCTTCCATCCTTCTGAGATCGGTAAAATGAGTCCCCAGCTTGCTGGGGGGAAAGTGTAGAGGACTGGGGAAGGCAATGGCAAACCACCCCATACAAATCTGCCGTGAAAACGTTGAGAAAGCAACGTCACCCCAGAGTCGGAAGCGACTGGTACTTGCACAGGGGACCTTTCCTTTTCCTTTTCCCCCATGCTTACAGGGCCCTGTGGCGCAGAGTGGTAAAGCTGCAGTACTGCAGTCGGAGCCCTCTGCTCAGGTCCCTAGTTCGATCCCAGCGGAAGCTGGATTCAGGTCACCGTCTCCAGGTTGACTCAGCCTTCCATCCTTCCGAAGTGGGTCAAAGGAGTCCCCAGCTTGCTGGGGGTGAAGTGGAGATGACTGGGGAAGGCGATGGCAAACCACTCCGTCAAAAGTCTGCCGTGAAAACGTTGTGAAAGCAACGTCACCCCAGAGTCGGAAACGACTGGTGCTTGCACAGGGGACCTTTCCTTTCCTTTCCACTTGCTGGTAGGGCCGCGTCAAAAGAAGGGAAAGGTCTTTGCAGCGTTCGGCTTTTGAGGCCTTGCCTTGTTCTCTTCCTCCATTGCAGGGTCTCTCTGGGAAGGCAGGCCCCCGAGGAGAGCGCGGGCCCACGGTGAGTACTTCGGAGCTGTGTTGGTATTTTTGAATTTTAAGTAGAGTTGCCGGTGGGGGACTTCTTTCACACATGCACACGGCACAACGACATCCCCCAGAAATCGTACCATAGAGTTCCCCTCCCCAAAATTGCTAGAGTGTCGCCATGTGAAACCACAGAGTTTTCCACAAATTCCTAGAGCATCCCCGTGTGACATATTCCACTTCCAGGCACTGCACACGCGGTGCGGGAACAGGACCCTTTGGGCCCTCTTTCCGTTCCAGCTGCTCTCCTTCTGGCCTCTCACGGGCCCTTCGTTTCCAGCAAGAGGCCTGGGAGATGCTCCCTTCCCTCCTTCTGAATACTTAGGAAGTCGTTGTTCCTGGAGTTGTTTGACCTCCCTTGTAGAATTTGCTTTGAGTCTCAGTGAGAAAGTGGAGTAGAAATCATTTGACCCAGTCCAGTTCACGTGTAAGTGATGGGGTTGGTTTACTCTGCTCTGGGAAGAACTCACCTGGAGTCTTGTGTTCAGTTTTGGGCACCACATTTCAAGAAGGGTATAGACAAGCTGGAAAGGGTCCAGAGGAGGGCGACGAAGATGGTGAGGAGTCTGGAGACCAAGTCCTATGAGGAAAGGTTGAAGGAGCTGGGGATGTTTAGCCTGGAGAGGAGGCGGCTGAGAGGTGATAGGATCACCATCTTCAAGTCCTTGAAGGGCTGTCATATAGAGGATGGTGTGGAATTGTTTTCTGTGGCCCCGGAAGGTAGGACCAGAACCATTGGGTTGAAATTAAATCAAAAGAGTTTCTGGCTCAACATTAGGAAGAACGTCCTGACCGTTAGAGCGGTTCTTCAGCGGAACAGGCTTCCTCCTCAGGAGGTGGTGGGCTCTCCTTCCTTTTAAGAAGGATATAGACAAGCTGGAACGGGTCCAGAGGAGAGCAACAAAGATAGTGAGGGGTCTGGAGACCAAGTCGTATGAAGAAAGGTTGAAGGAGTTGGGCACATTTAGCCTGGAGAGGAGGCGGCTGAGAGGTGATAGGATCACCATCTTCAAGGACTTGAAGGGCTGTCTAGAGGATGGTGTAGAATTGTTTTCTGTGGCCCCGGAAGGCAGGACCAGAACCAAAGGGTTGAAATTAGGTCAAAAGAGTTTCCAGCTCAACATTAGGAAGAACTTCCTGACAGTTAGAGCGGTTCCTCAGTGGAACAGGCTTTCTCCTTGGGAGGTGGTGGGCTCTCCTTCTTGGGAGGTTTTTAGCAGAGGTTGGATGGCTCTCTG
The DNA here is from genome assembly GCF_032191835.1 of Heteronotia binoei. Taxonomy (NCBI): domain Eukaryota; kingdom Metazoa; phylum Chordata; class Lepidosauria; order Squamata; family Gekkonidae; genus Heteronotia; species Heteronotia binoei. Next base: position 42,547 of record NW_026800116.1, read on the forward strand.
ACAGCGATGAAGATCCTGTGAATTTAGGGGGAGGTGTTCGTAAGTTTCCTGCATTGTGCAGGGGTTGGACTAGATGACCCTGGAGGTCCCTTCCAACTCTAGGATTCCTGACCTTTAGAACGGTTCCTCAGTGGAACAGGCTTCCTCCTCGGGAGGTGGTGGGCTCTCCTTCCTTGGAGGTTTTTCAACAGAGGCTAGATGGCCATCTGACAGCAATGAAGATCCTTTGAATTTAGGGGGAGGTGTTTGTGAGTTTAGAGTGGTTCCTCAGTGGAACAGGCTTCCTCCTCTTGAGGTGGTGGGCTCTCCTTCCTTGGAGGTTTTTCAGCAGAGGCTAGATGGCCATCTGACAGCAATGAAGATCCTTTGAATTTAGGGGGAGGTGTTTGTGAGTTTAGAGTGGTTCCTCAGTGGAACAGGCTTCCTCCTTGGGAGGTGGTGGGCTCTCCTTCCTTGGAGGTCTTGAAACAGAGGCTAGATGGCCATCTGACAGCAATGAAGATCCTGTGAATTTAGGGGGAGGTGTTTGTGAGTTTCCTGCATTCTGCAGGGGGTTGACTAGATGGCCCTGGAGGTCCCTTCCAACTCTGTTTGTTAATTTATTTCCATTTATTGTTTAGGCTTCTAGGCTGCCCCTCCCTGCATGTGGGGCTCGGGGCAGCTTATAACAAGAGAAGACACTAAAACAACGTACAGTCTAAACCAAGATGAAATATTAAAAGTTGAATCTATGATTCTGTGATTCAGGATGGTGGATTCAGGATGGCCCTAGGGGTGCCACTTCAGTTTGGGACATACCCGGAGGGCAGAGGGGGTGGAGCCTGAAGAAGGCGGGGTCTGGGGAGGGGCTTCAGTGGGGTTCTATGCTCTGGAAGGCCGCTCCCAAAGCGACCATTTTCTTCAGAGGCATGGATCTCTGTTGCCTGGAAATCAGTTATAAGCAGTGTTCCCTCTGAGCTGAGCTAGTGTGAGCTAGCTCACAGTTTTTTAGCCTCTTGCTCACACATTTTTGTCTCAGCTCAGGAAAAATGGCCCCAGAGCAACCTATTTGAGGCAGTCACTCACAACGTTCATGCCAGTAGCTCACAAAGTAGAATTTTTGCTCACAAGACTGCACAGCTTAGAGGAGACACGAAGAGCTTGTAAGGTTATAGCAGTGAGAGGTCTCTGGCTACCACCAGGCGATTGGGAAGAACAACAAGGTGCTCTCTCTGCTTATGAAACTATTTCTTGGTGTAATATTTAGCCACAATACATAGTACAAAAAAATTTCACAGTACAGAATGCAGTTAGAAAGACATCCTGTGCACGAATCCAGTCCAGTTTGGATTAGTGGTTAAGTGTGCGGACTCTTATCTGGCAGAACCGGGTTTGATTCCCCACTCCTCCACTTGCACCTGCTGGAATGGCCCTGGGTCAGCCATAGCTCTCTTATCTGGCAGAACTGGGTTTGATTTCCCACTCCTCCACTTGCACCTGCTGGAATGGCCTTGGGTCAGCCAGAGCTCTCTTATCTGGCAGAACTGGGTTTGATTCCCCACTCCTCCACTTGCAGCTGCTGGAATGGCCCTGGGTCAGCCAGAGCTCTGTTATCTGGGAGAACCGGGTTTGATTCCCCACTCCTCCACTTGCACCTGCTGCAATGGCCTTGCGTCAGCCAGAGCTCTCTTATCTGGGAGAACTGGGTTTGATTCCCCACTCCTCCACTTGCAGGTACTGGAATGGCCTTGGGTCAGCCATAGCTCTCTTATCTGGGAGAACCGGGTTTGATTCCCCACTCCTCCACTTGCACCTGCTGTAATGGCCTTGCGTCAGCCAGAGCTCTCTTATCTGGCAGAACTGGGTTTGATTCCCCACTCCTCCACTTGCAGCTGCTGGAATGGCCTTGGGTCAGCCATAGCTCTCTTATCTGGGAGAACCGGGTTTGATTCCCCACTCCTCCACTTGCAGCTACTGGAATGGCCTTGGGTCAGCCATGGCTATCACAGAGAGCCAGTTTGGTGTAGCGGTTAAGCGTGCGGATGCTTATCTGGGAGAACCGGGTTTGATTCCCCACTCTTCCACTTGCACCTGCTGGAATGGCCTTGGGTCAGCCAGAGCTCTGACAGAGGTTTTCCTTGAAAGGGCAGCTGCTGGGAGAGCTCTCTCAGCGCCAACCACCTCACAGGGTGTCTGTTGTGGGGGAGGGAGATAAAGGAGATTGTGAGCCGCTCTGAGACTCTTCGGAGTGGAGGGCGGGATATAAATCCAATATCATCTTCTTCTTCAGTCCGACGACTAAAGAGAACTGGTCCAATTTCGTTTTGGGTGTGAACCACCCTTCTAGGGACTGTGTTCCGTATTCATAGGTTCAACAGGAACAACAGTATGCACAACTCAATCGTTATAGTTGTGAGACTCTTCGGAGTGGAGGGCGGGATAGAAATCCAATATCTTCTTCTTCTTTAGTGACAAATTACTGTGTAATAAAGTGCGAATACAAAATACAAAACATAATTCATGAAATTTCTTCCACAAGTTATCTCGATGTGCAGGCTGCCGACTTTAAAAAGTCCCGCTTCGATCGCTACTCTTCCAGCAAAGGGCGCTCCGTAAATTTTCAAAAAGGACGTCCTCGTTCAACACCGCTCACTGTTGATCACAGTGCGTCGTTTACTGCTAATTGCTTTTTAAAGATAGTGTGGGAATGTAACTTCTCCAGGAGAAGTTGAGCCGCCTTACAGCATCACGCCAATTTGGAATCCTCCTGGAGAAGTTACATTCCCACACTACCTTAAAAAACGTTTAGCAGTAAGCAACGCACTGGGAAGGTCAACGGCGAGCGGCGTTGAACGGGGACGTCTTTTTTTGAAAATTCATGGGGCACCCTTTGCTGGAAGAGTGGCAATCGAAGCGGGACTTTTTAAAGTCGGCAGCCTGCACGTCAGGATTCCTTGTGAATTGTGTTTTGCATTTCGCGTGTGCGCTTTATTACATAGTAATCTGTCACTACGGCGATCGAGTTGCGCACATTGTTGTCTTCGTAGGTTCCGCAGGCTTGCGGCGCTGCAGCAGTTCTGCGATATCGTAAAATGCGTCCCAGCATTACAAAAAAGAACTACATCGAGATTGGGATAGCCGACAAACCGCATGGCATAGAATTGGCGGCTCTCAAGCAGCTGCAATTTACTCTGTGCGGCTCTTACTTTAACCTAGTTCGGCCACCCCTGTTCTGGATCCTCCGGGCTCCGGGACATGCCAACAGGCGTGGTCAAGCTTGGAACCTGATTGGCAGCCGGTCAGACGTCACAGTCTTGCCACAGAAGATATTTTTGCCTCTAAGTGGTGTTGGGAGGGGTGCGGGGGAGGAGAAGGCCCTTCAGTATAGATCTCTCAATGCTTGTGGTTCTGCTGGGCGGGGGCCTTCTTTTCTGGGCTCCTGAAGACAGCAGAGGGAGGGGGGCGGTCTGTGGGGAGAAGCCCCGGCTTTAATTCTGTGCTTCACCTCCCCATGTTTTCTCCTCCCTTTCTCTAGGGCCCCCGAGGTCAGCGCGGGCCAAGAGGAGCCACGGGGAAGCCGGGAGCAAAGGTTGGCTTAAGGGGCCACGAGGGAATGGGGGGGGGAGGCTGGTGTACCCCCAAGGGGTTGCGTGGGGCTTCTGGGGGAGGGGGGGGGGACGGGGCATGGCCTGTGCCATTCAGTGTGTGAAAAAGTGACAGCCGGAGCAGCTGCAGCCGGCCTCAGAGGCCCAATGCAAAAACTGCCGGGCATTTGTAATGCAAGTGAGCCTTCTGGCTCTCGCCCGTGTAATATTTACAGGAAAATGCTTTTCTCCCACGTAACCACGGGCTGGTCCTAAGGCTGGGGGTGGGGCAAATGGAGGTTTAAGCCTCACGTGGAAATGGTACGCGTGCGCTTATATGCGCCCATGAACACGCAAGCCACGCAGCAGGTGCAGGATAGCGGCTCTGCGGGCACAACCGTTCCCACCTGCGCGCCCCTCTGAGATCTCCCTTCCCCTCTTCCTTGTCGTCTCTCCACGCAGGGCACCTCCGGCAGTGAAGGACCGGCAGGACCTCCCGGCGAGCGGGTGAGTGAGCCCCCCGGACCACCTCAGCCGGGCACAACTGGCGCTCCATGCCACAGGGCGGCGGGACTCACAAGACCCTCCCTTCCTTCCTCACGGGCTGCTCTTTCTCCTTCAGGGGCTGCCGGGACCGCAAGGGCCAAACGGGTTCCCTGGACCGAAAGGACCGCCGGTGAGTCAGCAGCCCCCCTCTGCCCTTCTCCCCCACTCCCCCTTCCTGGCCCCCTGACGCCTTTCCTACCCTCTGTCCGCAGGGTCCCCCCGGAAAGGACGGGTTGCCAGGCCACCCTGGACAGCGTGGAGAAGTTGTAAGTCCCCTTCTGGATGGGTTTCTCTTGCCCCGTTTCTCTTGCTGCTGCTACTACTACTTAATGCTTCTGGTTGCTTCTAGGTTGTTCCGCCCCCGCTACTCTCTTCCGCTTCCTTCTACTCTGCTTGTACTCCTTATTTCCACGCTACCAGGTAATGATTTATCTCCGATCTTTATATTTTCACCTTTCGATGTAGTCGCCCGGCCGCCTTCTGGAAAGGTGGCCTAGAAATGTTCTACGGAAAATGAGTTCTTGAAGTACTCAGAGGTTACTCTCTGCTTAAGCCTTTTTGTGTTTCCTTTGCAGTAACATTAGCCCCTCCTTGAGGGTTAAAATTCTAACCACCTGCCACTAACTCGTCAAACGTGCGATGCATTTTTGGTTTCTCTCCTGTGCATTGTTACTCCAGCGTTACTCCGGATTTACTCCTAGGTTACACACTAGTCATAGAAACGGTTTTGCAGACACGTCATAGAAACGGTTTTGCAGACACTTCTGTTGACCCTAGTCTTCAGTTATTTCCCCCCTTTGGCCGCCTCTTCGCTTGGAGGTCAGCTCAAGACCTGGTCCCCGAAGGGGGTCCCATTTTGGAACATGGAGGCTGGGCTTATGCGGTCACCTTTAGGATCCCTGCAGCTATTCAGCGCAACTGAGGTTAGTTCGGCAACTTGTGGGAGGAGCAGGCAGTCTGTGGCCTGGGGTCTTCCGGTGGATCTCCAACCCACCTTCTGCTCACCCACGGACTAATAACGTCCATCTCTTTCCCCGCATAACCCCACGAACCATCCTCCGTTGTTTGCCTTGCCAACTCGCGTTCAAAGGTAGACTGCTGATGAATATAAATGTTCCACTCCCAGTCCTGCTACTAGATTTCTGTGCCAGAAACCAAAACTATCCCCACAGCCTAAAATGCTGATCCAGATCAGACCCTCCCCAGCCCTGCATCCCGGCGGACTCTCAGAAGGCACCGAACGGCGCCTCAGGCAATCAGCCCTTCTGTACTGCAGCCGTGGGCACTTTGTGCTTGTTCGGGGCAGGGGGGTGGGAAGGGGGGTTACTCTTTCTTCTCTGCATGCCTTCTCTGGAGCCGGGAGCAAACTCACCAACACCTCCCCCCTAAATTCACAGGATCTACGTTGCTGCCAGATGGCCATCCTGCCTCTGTTTAAAAACCTAGAATCATAGAATTGCCAAAACGAAGTGTCCGATCTGAGCCTAGCGAAATGTTTAGAGTTGCCAAGTCCAATTCAAGAAATATCTGGGGACTTTGGGTGAGCCGCGAGACTTTGGGGGGGGGAGCCAGGAGCAAGGGTGTGGCAAGCACCATTGAACTCCAAAGGGGGTTCTGGCTATCCCATTTCAAGCGACCGCACACCTTTCAAACGCCTTCCCTCCACTGGAAATAATGAAGGGCAGCTTCTTTGGGGGCTCCTAGAATTGGACCCCCTGATCCAATCCTTTTGAAACTTGGAGAGTATTTTGGGGAGAGGCACTGGGTGGTGTGCTGAAAAATTGGTGCCTCTGTCTCAAAAAACAGCCCCCCCCCCAGATACCCGCAGATCAATTCTCCATTATACCCTGTGGGAATCAATCTCCATAGGGAACAATCGAGTGTCCAACAGAAACTCACCAACACCTCCCCCTAAATTCACAGGATCCACGTTGCTGCCAGACGGCCATCCAGGCTCTGTTTAAAATCCTAGAATCCTAGAGTTGGAAGGGACCTCTAAGGTCATTTAGTCCAACCCCCTGCACAAGGCAGGAAACTCACAAACACCTCTCCCTAAATCCACAGGGTCCACATTGCTGCCAGACAGCCATCTAGCCTCTGTTTAAAAACCTAGAATCACAGAATCCTAGAGTTGGAAGGGACCTCCAGGGTCATCTAGTCCAACCCCCTTCACAACACAGGGAACTCACCAACACCTCCCCCTAAATTCACAGGATCCACATCGCTGCCATACAGCCATCTAGCCTCTGTTTAAAAACCTAGAATCATAGAATCCTAGAGTTGGAAGGGACCTTCAGGGTCATCTAGTCCAACCCCCTGCACAATGCAGGGAACTCACCAACACCTCCCCCTAAATTCACAGGATCCTCATTGCTGCCAAACGGCCATCTAGCCTCTGTTGAAAAACCTCCAAGGAAGGAGAGCCCACCACCTCCCGAGGAGGAAGCCTGTTCCACTGAGTAATTGCTCTAACGGTCAGGAATCCTAGAGTTGGAAGGGACCTTCAGGGTCATCTAGTCCAACCCCCTGCACAAGGCAGGAAACTCACCAACACCTCCCCCTAAATTCACAGGATCCTCATTGCTGCCAAACGGCCATCTAGCCTCTGTTTAAAAACCTAGAATCCTAGAGTTGGAAGGGACCTCTAAGGTCATCTAGTCCAACCCCTGCACGATGCAGGGAACTCACCAACACCTCCCCCTAAATTCACAGGATCCATATTGCTGCCATACAGCCATCTAGCCTCTGTTTTAAAACCTAGAATAATAGAATCCTAGAGTTGAAAGGGACCTCCGGGGTCATCTAGTCCAACCCCCTGCACAATGCAGGGAACTCACTAACACCTCCCCCTAAAGCCTGTGCAAGAACACAGACACACAAGCCCTCTTTCTCTCCCGTCCACAGGGCTTCCAAGGCAAGACGGGCACCACTGGGCCTCCCGGAGTGGTGGGACCTCAGGTAAGGAGCGGCTGGTCTCGTTGCCCCCTTCCCCTTGCAGATCCGGGGCACGGGCCTCCCGATGCTGAGGGAACTGCCTGGCTCTTAGGGCGGGCACGGAAGGTGGGAGCGGGTAGAGGGAGCTTGCCCATGCCGGTTTGGGGATCAAGACCAGCTTCGCAATCCTGAGACCTGTGGCAGCCATCTTCCTCCTTCCTCTGACAGGGAGCTGCAGGAGAAACGGGACAGATGGGGGAGCGAGGGCACCCCGGACCACCCGGACCCCCCGGAGAGCAAGGCCTGCCTGGACCGTCTGGCAAAGAAGGCACAAAGGTCAGGAGCCTTTCGATTCGGGTGTCGTCCCTCGGGGGCTGCGGGAAGAAGGGGGGTGGTCCACGGGGAGGAGGGGACGCCTCCACATGGAAGGATTTGAAGCAGGAAGAGTTTCTCTGTGCTCGCCCTGCAGAAGTGAATCGAGGCCTGCAATTGCCTTCCCTTGAAGGGGGGTGTTGGGGGCCAGAGTCGTCTTTGTGCTTGTGGGCTGTGCGTGTTTGCGGGACAGCCAGATATTGTGTCTGTGTTTCAGGGGGATCCCGGCCCTCCTGGGGGCTTAGGAAAAGACGGCCCAGCGGGACTGCGAGGTTTCCCTGGAGAACGCGGCCTTCCTGGGACTCCCGTATGTATCTTCCTCTCTTTCCAGGGGGATGTGTAGTTTCCGGAAACGTGGAGGCATGAATGGTTCACCTTCCAGTCTGAGAGCCAGTTTAGCACAGCGGTTAAGTGTGTGGAATCTTATCTGGGAGAACCCGGTTTGATTGCTGGGCTCAATGCCTGCTGGGTACTGAGTCATGGCATGTCAAGCTAACCTGATCTCTTTTTTTAAGAAAGTGACTACCTTGCTGGATCAGGGGAATGCTGTAGATGTCATTTATCTTGATTTCAGTAAGGCTTTTGATAAGAAGAATTCAGATTTATAACCCACCCTTCTCTATGAATCAGAGTCTCAGAGCAGCTTACAATCTCCTATATCTTCTACCCCCGCAACAGACACCCTGTGAGGTGGGTGAGGCTGAGAGGGCTCTCGCAGCAGCTGCCTTTCAAGGACAACTCCTGCGATAGCTATGGCTGACCCAAGGCCATTCCAGCAGCTGCAAGTGGAAGAGTGGGGAATCAAACCCGGTTCTCCCAGATAAGAGAGCTATGGCTGACCCAAGGCCATTCCAGCAGCTGCAAGTGGAGGAGTGGGGAATCAAACCCGGTTCTCCCAGATAAGAGAGCTATGGCTGACCCAAGGCCATTCCAGCAGCTGCAAGTGGAGGAGTGGGGAATCAAACCCGGTTCTCCCAGATAAGAGAGCTATGGCTGACCCAAGGCCATTCCAGCAGCTGCAAGTGGAGGAGTGGGGAATCCAACCCGGTTCTCCCAGATAAGAGAGCTATGGCTGACCCAAGGCCATTCCAGCAGCTGCAAGTGGAGGAGTGGGGAATCGAACCCGGTTCTCCCAGATAAGAGTCCGCACACTTAACCACTACACCAAACTGGCTCCACATACTATCCCTGTTAAAGGAAGGAGGAAGAAGGTTCCACATACTATCCTTGTTGATAAGTTGGTATGTGGTTTGGATCCTGTTACTGTTAGGTGGATCTGTAACTGGCTGATACATCGCACCCAAAGAGTGCTTGTGAATGGTTCCTCATCCTCTTGGAGAGGAGTGACAAGTGGAGTGCCTCAAGGATCTGTCCTGGGACCTGTTTTGTTCAACAACTTTATAAACGATTTGGATGAAGGAATAGAGGGAATGCTTATTAAATTTGCCGATGATACGAAATTGGGAGGGGTTGCAAATACAGTAGAAGACAGAAACAGGATACAGGATGACCTTGACAGGCTGGAAAACTGGGCTAAAACCAACAAAACGAATTTGAACAGGGATAAATGTAAAGTTCTGCAATTCGGTAGGAAAAATCCAATGCATGGTGATAGGATGGAGAAGTCTTGTGTTAGCAGGAGTCTGTGCGAAAAGGATCCAGGGGTCTTAGTGGATCATACGCTGAGCATGAGTCAACAGTGTGATGCCGTGGCTAAAAAGGCAAATGCAATTTTGGGCTGTATCAACAGAAGTCTAGCGTCCAGATCATGTGATGTGATGGTATCGCTTTACTCTGGTCTGGTAAGACCTCACTTGGAGTCCTGTGTTCATTTTGGGGCACCACATATTAAGAAGGATCTAGACAAGCTGGAAGGGTCCAGAGGAGGGTGACAAAGATGGTGAGGAGTCTGGAGGCCAAGTCCTATGAGGAAAGGCTGAAGGAGCTGGGGATGTTTAGCCTGGAGAGGAGGCGGCTGAGAGGTGATAGGATCACCATCTTCAAGGACTTGAAGGGCTGTCATATAGAGGAGGGTTTGGAATTGTTTTCTGTGGCCCCGGAAGGTAGGACCAGACCCAGTGGGTTGAAATTAAACCAAAAGAGCTCAACATTAGGAAGAACTTCCTGACCGTTAGAGCGGTTCCTCAGTGGAACAGGCTTCCTCGGGAGGTGGTGGGCTCTCCTTCCTTGGAGGTTTTTAAACAGAGGCTAGATGGCCACCTGACAGCAATGAAGATCCTGTGAATATAGGGGGAGGTGTTTGTGAGTTTCCTGCATTGTGCAGGGGGTTGGACTAGATGACCCTGGAGGTCCCTTCCAACTCTATGATTCTATGGGTAATCTGGTGTACTCAGGGCACGTTTGACCCCCCACACACACACACACACATTTTATACCTCCTGTTTCACCTTGCCACCACCTTCCACCCTGATATCAGTCTGCCTGCTAACAAAATCAGGGCAAAGGCAGACCCACAGAAAGAAAAGGGGCTCTTGTGGTATCCCAGCTCTAGAGGAAGTCCCATCCTCCAGATAAAATGACAGATATGCCAGCCAATAAAACCAGCATTGGCTGGGGCTGCCCTCCCCGAGTTCCTCTTGGGATTGGATGAAGGGGGGCATGTTTCTTGGAGATGTCACAAGCGCTGACCAGTCAGGCCTGTGCACAGGCAAGTTCCACCTCAAACTGACTGCAGAGCCCAGCTTTGGGCAAAAGAGGTTCGAGGTCTGGGCTGGATGCAACCAAGGCACTTCTGGGTTGGTTCTGCCGCTTTAAAGGTGTTGTCTCTGCCTTCACGGCATTGCCGTCCCTCAGGAGAGGACTAGCTTTCTCACAAGGCTCGTCCCGACGCCCCACCGTTTTCCACTGTTGCGTCTGCTCCCGAGTAGCGGCGTCACTGGGAAATCGCTTTGGGCATCTGCTGCGGGAGTGTTCTCTCGTGCGTGTCTCGGGGTCGGAGGAAAGGAGGAGAAAGTCGCTCGGGAACGAAAACCATCCAAAGCAACGAGAACATCCAGCGAAGAGGGTGGTTCTGTCTGGGGTGGCTCCGGCGGGGGTCCTCTTCGAGTCTCTCTTGGGAGCTGTGCCAGCCTGGCCAACAGGATTCTCTCTCTCTGTCTCTCTTTCTCCGCAGGGCGGAGGTGGTTTGAAAGGCAACGAGGGACCTCCCGGCCCCCCAGGACCTGCCGTGAGTACTTCTACCCCCTCCTGGCCTTGCGGTCCCCTCTGGCCCCAGCGATCCTCTATCTCAGCCTGCGCATGGCTATAGCTTTGCTCTCCCTGTGGCATTCCGGCTGAGATGCCCTCTTTCTGTCCTGGGGATGTGGCATGGGAGAGAAAAAAGGTTGAAGGAGCTGGGGATGTTTAGCCTGGAGAGGAGGCGGCTGAGAGGTGATAGGATCACCATCTTCGAGTTCTTGAAGGGCTGTCCTATAGAGGATGGGGTGGAATTGTTTTCCGTGACCCCGGAAGGCAGGACCAGAACCAATGGGTTGAAATTAAATCAAAAGAGTTTCTGGCTCAACATTAGGAAGAACTTCCTGACCGTTAGAGCAGTTCCTCAGTGGAATAGGCTTCCTCCTTGGGAGGTGGCGGGCTCTCCTTCCTTGGAGGTTTTTCAACAGAGGCTAGATGGTCATCTGACAGCAATGAGGATCCTGTGAATTTAGGGGGAGGTGTTTGTGAGTTTCCTGCATTGTGCAGGGGGTTGGACTAGATGACCCTAGAGGTCCCTTCCAACTCTAGGATTCTATTCTATGAATAGAGTTTCCGGCTCAACATTAGGAAGAACTTCTTGACCGTCAGAGCGATTCCTCAGTGGAACAGGCTTCCTCGGGAGGTGGGGGGTGCTCCTTACTTGGAGGCTGGATGGTCACCTGACAGCAATGAAGATCCTGTGAATTTAGGGGGAGGTATTTGTGAGTTTCCCGTATTGTGCAGGGGGTTGGACTAGATGACCCTGGAGGTCCCTTCCAACTCTAGGATTCCTGACTGTTAGAGTGGTTCCTCAGTGGAACAGCCTTCCTCCTTGGGAGGTAGTGGGCTCTTCTTCTTTAGAGGTTTTTAAACAGAAGCTAGATGGCCATCTGATAACAATGAGGATCCTGTGAGTTTAGAGGAGCTGGAATGGGTCCAGAGAAGGGCGACGAAGATGGTGAGGGGTCTGGAGACCAAGTCCTATGAAGAAAGGCTGAAGGAGCTGGGCATGTTTAGCCTGGAGAGCTAAGAGGTGACATGATCACCATCTTCAAGTACTTGGAAGGGCTGTCATCTAGAGGATGGTGCAGAATTGTTTTCTGTGGCCCTGGAAGGTCGGACCAGAACCAATGGGTTGAAATTAAATCAGAAGAGTTTCCGACTCAACATTAGGAAGAACTTCCTGACTGTTAGAGCGATTCCTCAGTGGAACAGGCTCCCTCGGGAGGTGGTGGGCTCTCCTTCCTGGGAGGTTTTTAAACAGAGTCTAGATGGCCATCTGACAGCAAGGAAGATCCTGTGAATTTAGTGGGGAGGTGTTTGTGAGTTTCCTGCATTCTGCAGGGGGTTGGACTAGATGACCCTGGGGGTCCCTTCCAACTCTAGGATTCATGACCAATAGAGCAGTTCCTCAGTGGAACAGGCTTCCTCCTTGGGAGCTGGTAAGCTCTCCTTCCTTGGAGGTTTTTCAACTGAGGCTAGAGGGCCATCTGAGAGCAATGAGGATCCTGTGAATTTAGGGGGAGGTGTCTGTGAGTTTCCTGCATTGTGCAGGGGGTTGGACTAGATGACCCTGGAGGTCCCTTCCAACTCTAGGATTCTGTAATTCTAAGGGAGAGGGGGAAATGCCCTCCTCTGTAGGCTGAGATCAAGAATGTCCTTGTGAGCGAACCCCCACCCCAAATCTTAGAGCAGCCAAGAGGGTTGTAAACAGGCCCAAGTGTTATTAGCCTGGCCTTTTGGCAGAGGCTTTTCAGCCAGACCATTCAAAAGTAGGAGAGTTCAGAGGTTCCCTGAGGGAATTGCCTTGTATGGAAATGACCAAAAAAAATATCACCATGTGGAAGCAGATGCCCCCTTCTCCACTTTCTGTTCATTGCCAGTGGCCAGCCAACATTTTGGTGAGAGCCTGCACCCCTTTTGAGCACTGCACTGCACTGTGGTATCGGATGGCACCTCTGAGGCAATTGGGAAGGTCAGTCTTCCACTGTTTTCTCCCCCGTGGCTGGTAGACTGCTTCTGGCCCTAGAGGCTCAGCCGTCGCAGCTGAAAGCCCGCACTAGACTCATTCTCCAAACATTTATTTAATAGCGGTTTGTATAAATCCAAGGAGCCCCGTGGCACAGAGTGGTAAAGCTGCAGTACTGCAGTCTGAGCTGTCTGCTTATGACCTGAGTTCGATCCCGGCGGAGGCTGGGTTCAGATAGGCGACTCAAGGTTGACACAGCCTTCCATCCTTCCGAGGTCGGTCAAAGGAGTCCCCAGCTTGCTTGGGGGGAAAGCGCAGAGGACTGGCAAACCACCCCGTAAAAAAGTCTGCCGTGAAAACGTTGTGAAAGCAACGTCACCCCAGAGTCGGAAACGACTGGTGCTTGCACAGGGGACCTTTCCTTCTTTTCCCCCCATGCTTAAGAGCCCCATGGCGCAGAGTGGTAAAGCTGTAGTCCTGCAGTCCTAAGCTCTGCTCATGACCTGAGTTCGATCCCTGGTGGAAGCTGGGTTTTCAGGTAGCCGGCTCGAGGTTGACTCAGCTTTCCATCCTTCCGAGGTCGGTCAAAGGAGTCCCCAGCTTCCTGGGGTGGGGTAAGTGTAGATAACTGGGGAAGTCAATGGCAAACAGTGCCGTGAAAACGTTGTGACGCAACGTCGCCCCAGTGTCGGAAATGACCTGTGCTTGCACAGGGGACTGCCTTGACCTTTTTACCTTTTTTTTGTGGCTCCAGTTGCCCTGCGCATTTTAAATTTTTCGTGCAACTGTTTTTGGTACAGGAATTCTTCTTGCAACTATTCTAAGTGATCCCTTCAAGGAGGGGCAGACAGCTGTTCCTGTTGGCAGTTGATGAGAGGACTTGAAATAATACGTTTAAATTAAAGGCGGGAAGGTACCAGCTGGATATTAGGAAAAACGTTTTTACAGTCAAAGTTGTTCAGCAGTGGAATCAGCACCCGACAGAGGTGTCGTGCTCCGCCTCCCTAGCAGTCTTGAAGCAGCGGCTGGACAAACACTGATCCTCTAGCCTGATCTTGCTTGGAGTAGGGGGTTGGATTAGATGGCCTCTATGCCCCATTCCTACGCTATGATTCTCTCTATATATTCCCCTGATTCAGGCTTCCGGCCACTCGCTTTGCGTCCTTTGTTCGGCAAGAGCCTGCGCCACTTTTGAGCATTGCACTGCACTGTGGTATATCTGGTGGTAAATCTGAGGCGAGCGGGACAGAGTGATGCCGGCACGAACTCCTTTTCTCCTGAACTCAGCTTCCTCTGGGTCTTGACTCCGCAATACTCTTTTTTTCTCTCTTCCAGGGTTCTCCAGGAGAGAGAGGAACACCCGGGACCGGAGGCCCCATCGGTCCCCCAGGAAGGCCGGGGCCTCAAGGACCGCCTGGCCCTGCTGGGGAGAAGGGGGTGCCTGTAAGTAGCGCGTAGAACCAGGACGGGCGGAGAAGAGGACGGTTTAATTTAATTTAATTTTTAGGATTTATATCCCGCCCTATCCCGCAAGCGGGCTCAGGGCGGCTCACAACAGCAAAACAACAGAGTTAAAATAATACCATAAAAACAGACGTTACGAAACAGGAGCAGCACAGCAAACACTCTTACAGGCAGTAAACAGCATGAGGTGATGGCTAACAGCATCGCATAACACCGCAAGGGTGAAATGTTGGGGGAAGTGACAACTTTCAGAGAACGCCTGCCGGATTAATTAAAAGCCTGGCAGAAGAGTCCGTCTTACAGGCCCTGTGGAACCTTGGTAAGTCCCGCAGGGCCTGGATCTCCAGCGGGAGCTCATTCCACCCGGTAGGGGCCTGGACCGAAAAGGCCCTGTCCCTTGTCAAAGCCATCTGGGCGTCCTTCGCACCAGGGACTATGAGATGTTGAGCAGCGGACCTCAGAGCCTGAGGGGAGAGACGGACCAGTGTTCATATGTGTGATGTGGGCTGGTGTCTACAGACAAGGAGAACTGGGAACGAAAACAGAGTGTGGCGGGATGGGGGGGGGAGGAGGAATGCCAGGACTTCTGTGAGCTTCGATCCAGGAGCTGTAGGCTTTTGGGCCCAACTGCGACGACTGAGATGAGGGACGGAGGACCTGAAGGCCTGCGTCTCCCTCCACACTCTGCGCCTCGGCCTCACTGCCCCTTTTCCTCCCCTCAGGGCGAGAAAGGTCCGCTTGGCCCCGCTGGCCGCGACGGAGTCCAGGGCCCTGTTGGGCTACCCGGCCCAGCAGGACCGCCGGGGGGCTCAGGTGAGGACGGCGACAAGGTAAGAGCCCCCCCCCCTCCACATGACTCTCAACCACCCACCCACCCATCCCTCTGGCCTTTGGACAGGGCCTCCTCCTCACACGTTTCTCCTTCCTCCTCTCAGGGCGAAGTGGGCGATCCAGGGCAGAAGGGGGCCAAGGGCGGCAAAGGGGAGCACGTAAGTGTGGTCTGGCTGGGTTTGGAGGAGGGAGGGAGGGAGGAGAAGTGGGGGGCAGTTGTTGTTTCCACCTCCCCCCTCAGAGTCACTCACGACATCCTCTTTCTGTTCTCCGCAGGGGCCACCCGGCCCACCCGGCCCGTTGGGACCTGTCGGGCAACCAGGAGCTGCAGTAAGTACCCCTGCGGTGCGGGACGCCTCCGGTGCACTGACTGGTAGGTTTGGAATGTCAGGTGCCCGGGAGAATCATTCGGTCCAAAAGTCAGGGTTCTAGAAAATCGGGCAAGGCAGAGTCGGTGGTTGAGTGTCTGTTGTCTGTGTTGTGTTCCCACCTGACAGCCTCCCTTGGCTGGTTTTTAGAGCCATGAGGTCAAGGGTCGTGCTTGCAGCCGGCTGCTCAGAAATCATCCTGTGACTACCCATCTTTGCTATAAGCAAGCAGCCGGCGTTAGTCCAGGAGGCGTGCACTTTGCTGTCTTGTCTGTAGCTCTGTTCTCAGCCTTCGTCTGCGGTGCTCTAGGGGTGTGGGTGATACTGGAGGACTGGAAACAGCCAATTGAGGTTCGCCTGTTGAATCTGGGCTGGAGGGCACGGGAGGCTCTGCACAGGCACTTGGTAGTGAATCCCGACCAGCCTGCAGCTCATCTTCCTGCTTCCCAGCTTCTGCTGACTCAGAGCTGGCTGCACAGGGCTCCTCTTCTCCTGGGAGAACCGGGTTTGATTCCCCACTCCTCCACTTGCTGCTGCTGGAATGACCTTGGGTCAGCCATAGCTATGGCAGGAGTTGTCCTTGAAAGGGCAGCTGCTGGGAGAGCCCTCTCAGCCCCACTGACCTCACAGGGTGTCTGTTGTGGGGGGAGAAGACATAGGAGATTGTAAGCCGCTCTGAGTCTCCGATTCAGGGAGAAGGGAGGGTATAAATCTGCAGTTTTCTTCTTCTTAGCATGAGCTGGCTCACAGATTTTTAGGTCCAGGCATCCATTCTGAGTCCACACTACCTTCTAGAGAGACAGTTTGGTGTAGTGGTTAAGTGTGTGGACTCTTATCTGGGAGAACCAGGTTTGATTCCCCACTCCTTCCCTTGCACCTGCCGGAATGGCCTTGGGTCAGCCATTAGCTCTGGCAGGAATTGTCCTTGAAAGGGCAGCTGCGGGAGAGCCCTCTCAGCCCCACCCACCTCACAGAGTGTCTGTTGTGGGGGGAGAAGATATAGGAGATTGTGAGCCACTCTGGGTCTGATTCAGAGAGAAGGGCAGGGTATAAATCTGCAGTCGTCGTCTTCTTCTTCTTGAAGAGTCCTTGCTATCACTGAGACCTGGTGGACTCATGACATCTGGCTTCTCTCAAGCCCCCTGTGTAGCCCAAGGGCACATGCATCCCCTCCTCTTAACCCTAAGGTGTAAGGGAGACGCCTCTTCACCCAGCAGCGGGCAGCGCCGTTCTCACAGTGTGAGAACCATAAGGCAGTGTGGTTCCATAAGGCCTCCTTGTGTGGAGTGAGAGATTCTTCAATCAGTTTGGTGTAGTGGTTAAGTGTGCGGACTCTTATCTGGGAGAACCGGGTTTGATTCCCCACTCCTCCACTTGCACCTGCTTGAATAGCCTTGGGTGAGCCAGAGCTCTAGCAGAGGTTGTCCTTGAAAGGGCAGCTGCTGTGAGAGCCCTCTCCAGCCCCACCCACCTCACAGGGTGTCTGTTGTGGGGGAGGAAGGGAAAGGAGATCGTAGGCCGTTCTGAGACTCTGTCCTTCAAAGGGCAGCTGCTGTGAGAGCCCTCTCAGCCCCACCCACCTCACAGGGTGTTCGTTGTGGGGGAGAGAGATAAAGGAGATTGTGAGCCGCTCTGAGACTCTTCGGAGTGCAGGGTGGGATATAAATCCAATATCTTCTTCTTCTTCTTTCCTCCCCCCGCCAGGTCCACCCGGTGCACTGTGAGGCTTGGCACCCACCTTTCCATCTCAGCTGCAGTCTTAACGCAACGATGCATGAATTCTGCAGTGGGGGGGGGAGTTTTGTTTCCCCAGCGGGGGCTCTGTGCAACAGACGTTTTTAGCAGCCGCTCCTCTCTTCTCTCTCTCCTGCCGTAGGGAGCTGATGGGGAGTCCGGAGCGAGAGGTCTTCAAGGCCACTTTGGGGCCAAAGGGGACGAGGGGACACGGGGGTTCAACGGCCCCCCTGGGCCCATCGGGTTGCAGGTGAGCACGGGAGATGTGGTACCTCCCCCCCCCCCCCGGTTGGTGCACCGAAACCTTTGGGACTTTTCTTTTCTCTTTCTCTCACTTGCGACAGGGTCTCCCGGGACCAGCCGGAGAAAAGGGCGAGACGGGAGACGTGGGGCCGATGGTACGTACCCCCCTGCCTCTCAAGCTTTCCTTTCAAAACCAGGTCTGGGAGCTATCTTCGATAATAACGACTCTCCATGGGCTCAGGATAAGCGTTTATTTTAAGATAGCATTGGGGGGTTCGAGTCAATGTCAGAACTGGGGTACAATTTCCGAGGCTTTAGATATATACCGGAGGGGGGGCCAAACTGCAGCTCGGGAGCCACGTGTGGCTCTTTCTCACACGTTCCGTGTCCCTTGAAGCCCCCACCGCCCCGTCAGCTGCCTTGAAGAAGGGATATGTCTCTTTAAATTACTTCACTGCCCCAGGAGGTGGTGGCGGCCACAAGCATGGCCACCTTCAAGAGGGGTTTAGATAAAAATATGGAGCAGAGGTCCATCAGTGGCTATTAGCCACAGTGTATGTGTATATATAAAAATTTTTGCCACTGTGTGACACAGAGTGTTGGACTGGATGGGCCGTTGGCCTGATCCAACATGGCTTCTCTTATGTTCTTTCTTATGTTCTCCAAGCCAAGCCAGCCAGTGGCTTAGCAAATGTATTTAAAGTTGCTTTCTCTTCCCTCCCCCTATTGCCAAGCATCGATATATCTCAATAATCGGTCTTTTGTTCTTAACTTTTGATTTAAGAACATAAGAGAACCCCTGTTGGATCAGGCCAATGGCCCCTCCAGTCCAACACTCTGTGTCACATAAGAACATAAGAGAAGCCCTGTTGGATCAGGCCAGTGGCCCATCCAGTCCAACACTCTGTGTCACATAAGAACGTAAGAGAAGCCCTGTTGGATCAGGCCAATGGCCCCTCCAGTCCAACACTCTGTGTCACATAAGAACATAAGAGAAGCCATGTTGGATCAGGCTAGTGGCCCCTCCAGTCCAACACTCTGTGTCACATAAGAACATAAGAGAAGCCATGTTGGATCAGGCCAGTGGCCCAACCAGTCCAGCACTCTGTGTCACTTAAGAACATAAGAGAAGCCTTGTTGGATCAGGCCAATGGCCCCTCCAGTCCAACACTCTGTGTAACATAAGAACATAAGAGAAGCCATGTTGGATCAGGCCAGTGGCCCATCCAGTCCAGCACTCTGTGTCACTTAAGAACATAAGAGAAGCCCTGTTGGATCAGGCCAGTGGCCTCTCCAGTCCAACACTCTGTGTCACATAAGAACATAAGAGAAGCTCTGTTGGATCAGGCCAGTGGCCCATCCAGTCCAACACTCTGTGTCACATAAGAACATAAGAGAAGCCCTGTTGGATCAGGCCAATGGCCCCTCCAGTCCAGCACTCTGTGTCACTTAAGAACATAAGAGAAGCCCTGTTGGATCAGGCCAATGGCCCCTCCAGTCCAGCACTCTGTGTCACTTAAGAACATAAGAGAAGCCATGTTGGATCAGGCCAATGGCCCCTCCAGTCCAACACTCTGTGTCACATAAGAACATAAGAGAAGCCATGTTGGATCAGGCCAATGGCCCATCCAGTCCAGCACTCTGTGTCACTTAAGAACATAAGAGAAGCCCTGTTGGATCAGGCCAATGGCCCATCCAGTCCAACACTCTGTGTCACATAAGAGAAGTCCTGTTGGATCAGGCCAATGGCCCATCCAGTCCAACACTCTGTGTCACATAAGAACATAAGAGAAGCCCTGTTGGATCAGGCCAATGGCCCATCCAGTCCAACACTCTGTGTCACATAAGAACATGAGAAGCCCTGTTGGATAAGGCCAATGGCCCCTCCAGTCCAACACTCTGTGTCACATAAGAACATAAGAGAAGCCATGTTGGATAAGGCCAATGGCCCCTCCAGTCCAACACTCTGTGTCACATAAGAACATAAGAGAAGCCATGTTGGATCAGGCCAATGGCCCATCCAGTCCAGCACTCTGTGTCACTTAAGAACATAAGAGAAGCCCTGTTGGATCAGGCCAATGGCCCCTCCAGTCCAACACTCTGTGTCACATAAGAGGAGTCCTGTTGGATCAGGCCAACGGCCCATCCAGTCCAACACTCTGTGTCACATAAGAACATAAGAGAAGCCATGTTGGATCAGGCCAATGGCCCATCCAGTCCAACACTCTGTGTCACATAAGAACATAAGAGAAGCCATGTTGGATCAGGCCAATGGCCATCCAGTCCAACACTCTATGTCACATAAGAACATAAGAGAAGCCCTGTTGGATCAGGCCAATGGCCCATCCAGTCCAACACTCTGTGTCACATAAGAACTTAAGAGAAGCCCTGTTGGATCAGGCCAATGGCCCATCCAGTCCAACACTCTGTGTCACATAAGAACATAAGAGAAGCCATGTTGGATCAGGCCAATGGCCCATCCAGTCCAACACTCTGTGTCACATAAGAACATAAGAGAAGCCATGTTGGATCAGGCCAATGGCCCCTCCAGTCCAACACTCTGTGTCACATAAGAACATAAGAGAAGCCATGTTGGATCAGGCCAATGGCCCCTCCAGTCCAACACTCTGTGTCACATAAGAACATAAGAGAAGCCATGTTGGATCAGGCCAATGGCCATCCAGTCCAACACTCTGTGTCACATAAGAACATAAGAGAAGCCATGTTGGATCAGGCCAATGGCCATCCAGTCCAACACTCTATGTCACATAAGAACATAAGAGAAGCCCTGTTGGATCAGGCCAATGGCCCATCCAGTCCAACACTCTGTGTCACATAAGAACTTAAGAGAAGCCCTGTTGGATCAGGCCAATGGCCCATCCAGTCCAACACTCTGTGTCACATAAGAACATAAGAGAAGCCATGTTGGATCAGGCCAATGGCCCATCCAGTCCAACACTCTGTGTCACATAAGAACATAAGAGAAGCCATGTTGGATCAGGCCAATGGCCCCTCCAGTCCAACACTCTGTGTCACATAAGAACATAAGAGAAGCCATGTTGGATCAGGCCAATGGCCCCTCCAGTCCAACACTCTGTGTCACATAAGAACATAAGAGAAGCCATGTTGGATCAGGCCAATGGCCCCTCCAGTCCAACACTCTGTGTCACATAAGAACATAAGAGAAGCCATCTTGGATCAGGCCAATGGCCCATCCAGTCCAACACTCTGTGTCACATAAGAACATAAGAGAAGCCATGTTGGATCAGGCCAATGGCTCATCCAGTCCAACACTCTGTGTCACATAAGAACATAAGAGAAGCCATGTTGGATCAGGCCAATGGCCATCCAGTCCAACACTCTGTGTCACATAAGAACATAAGAGAAGCCATGTTGGATCAGGCCAATGGCCCCTCCAGTCCAACACTCTGTGTCACACAGTGGCCAAAAGAACCAGGTGCCATCAGGAGGTCCATCAGTGTGGCCAGGACACTAGAAGCCCTCCCACTGTTGCACCAAAATACAGAGTCTACAGATCATCTGTTATTACTTAGCATCTTAGCCAGGGTTGGCTCCTGAAGCGGTTCTGAGAAATCAGAACCCAGGAATGTTCAGTACCGAAACATTCTTCTTTGTCTCCACCTTCACCTTCCGATCTCTCCCCATAGGGACCACCCGGACCTCCAGGCCCACGAGGCCCAGCCGGACCTTCCGGAGCTGACGTAAGTGTGAGCCTGTCCCTCCCTCCCTCCCTCACCCCATGACTTCCGGGGTTGACTGAACTGTAATGTGAACAACGGCTTTTTTCACCACAGGGTCCACAAGGCCCCCCCGGAGGTGTGGGAAACCTTGGCCCCCCAGGGCAGAAGGTAAGTGTGGTCCTGATCTTTTGAGACTTCATGAGGTCCCAGGCTGAGAGATGAAACTCCTGGGTTCTTTGGAAGAGGGGGCCTGAGAAGATGAGTAGTGGGGAGAGCTAAAACTTCAAACCCCTCAGTTTCCCACTAAGAGAACAGGGTGTGTATAAGTGTGACAAGGGGCTTAAAAGTGTAAAAGGTTCTGCTCCTCTCCCTTCCCCCAGTTCCCAGACATGCTCTGAATCTTAGTGGGGGGCGGAGAGAATAAAGTATAATAAGAACCTCAGAAGAGCCCTGCTGGGTCAGACCAGGGAGGGTCCATCTAGTCCAGCCTCCTGTCTCACAAAATGGCCAACCAGTTCCTCTGGAGGGCCAACAACAGGGCAGAGAAGCCGAGGACTCCCCCTGAGAAGAACATCAGAAAAGCCCTGCTGGGTCAGACCTGGGAGGGTCCATCTAGTCCAGCCTCCTGTCTCACACAGGGGCCAGCCAGTTCCTCTGGAGGGCCAACAACAGGGCAGAGAGGCTAAGACTGTCCCCTGAGAAGAACATCAGGAGAGCCCTGCTGGGTCAGACCAGTGAGGGTCCATCTAGTCCAGCCTCCTGTCTCACACAGTGGCCAGCCAGTTCATCTGGAGGGCCAACAACAGGGCAGAGAGGCCGAGGCCTTCCCCTAATGTCGCCTCCTGGCTCTGGGATTCAGAGGATTAAACCTCTGAATAAGGAGGTTCCACTCCATTACCATGGCTAGCAGCCACTGATAGACTTCTCCTCCACGAATCTATCACAGTCTCCTTTTAAAGCTGCCTGTTCTTCTGGCCATCACAACATCCTCTGGCGGCAAATTCCACATTATTTGTTTATTTATCCGAGACTCAAACATTTCTATCCTGCCTTTGCTCCTTGTGGCTCAAACCAGTTTACAAACGATCCTTAGCCCTGGAGTCCTTGGTATGCCCTTCCTCCGTGGAGCTGCCGTATCCCCTTTTGAAGCCATCTATGCGTCTGCTGCTGACTTCCTCCTCTTCTCATTTCAGGGGGAGCCAGGGGAGCAAGGAGGACCGGGAGTCACTGGAGAGCCAGGTGGAAAGGTGAGGGCTTCCATTACTTCTCCCTTTATTTCCTCATTCCTGCCCTACAGACACGGAAGCTACCCAGCCCCCCTGCCTCCTGTCAAAGTACCGCGGGATGGCTAGCAGAAGTGCAACATGAAAACGTCCCACTCCCTTAACTGGGTCTACACAGATCCTCAAATTCATAAGAATCTCAGAAGAGCCCTGCTGGATCAGACCAGGGAGGGTCCATCTAGTCCAGACTCCTGTCTCACAAAGTGGCCAACCAGTTCCTCTGGAGGGCCAACAACAGGGCAGAGTGGCTGAGGCCTTCCCTTGAGAAGAACATCAAAAGAGCCCTGCTGGATCAGACCAGAGAGGCCGAGGCCTTCCCCTGAGAAGAACCTGAGAACAGCCCTGCTGGATTGGACCAGGGAGGGTCCATCTAGTCCAGACTCCTGTCTCCCACAGTGGCCAGCCAGTTCCTCTGGAGGACCATCAACAGGGAACAGAGAGGCCAAAGTCTTCCCCTGATGTTGCCTCCTGGCTCTGGGTCTCAGAGATTTAGTACCTCTGAATGTGGAGGTTCCCCTCAGTCACCATGTCTAATAACCATTGAAAGATTTTTTTCCTCCATGTAATTTCTATCATCCCGTTTGAAAGCTGTTCCCGTGGCCATCATGACATCCTCCGGCAGCAATTTCCACTTTTTAATCGCTCTTTGTGTAAGGAGGTGCTTCCTTTTTGTCCATCCGCAACCTTCTGCCCATCCGCTACATTGAATGCCCTTGAATTCTATTATTTTTGAGAGGGAGAAAATCCAGCCTTTCTCTCCAAAACTCAGCCCGCGGCCCTCACCTCCCACCTCCACATCCAGGGTGGGTGCAGCAAATCCCCTCCCCCCATCACTCTAAACCCTCCCTCTTTTTTCCTCCTTTCAGGGTCCGCGGGGTGAAAGAGGCGAGAAGGGGGAAGCAGGGGCATCTGGCGTTCCCGGCCCCCCTGGTGGGAAAGGACCAACTGGGGATGACGGACCCAAAGGGAACCCAGTAAGTGATATTACAGAGATTTTGGGTGGGGGGGGCAGTCCCAAAGGAGGGGTAAGTCCTGGTCCTTAGAAGATTTCCAAGAAATGCCATGGAAACCATCCAGATGGAGAAGTTTCCGGGGTTTCCCAAGAGGCCACAGACAGGAGGAGAGATTCCAGCTGGGCTGGTGTTGCATCCGGTTAATACAGTTGGTGGGTTCAGGTGTTGTTCCGGCAAAGTGGCAAGCCTGTTTGGTTGGAAGTGGACACAATTGAAGAAGGATGTAGACAAGCTGGAACGGGTCCAGAGGAGGGCGACGAAGATGGTGAGGGGTCCGGAGACCGAGTCCTATGAGGAAAGGTTGAAGGAGCTGGGGATGTTTAGCCTGGAGAGGAGGCGGCTGAGAGGTGATAGGATCACCATCTTCAAGTCCTGGAAGGGCTGTCCTACAGAGGATGGGGTGGAATTGTTTTCTGTGGCCCCGGAAGGTCGGACCAGAACCAATGGGTTGAAATTAAATCAAAAGAGTTTCCGGCTCAAGATTAGGAAGAACTTCCTGACTGTGAGAGCGGTTCCTCAGTGGAACAGGCTTCCTCCTCGGAAGGTGGTGGGCTCTCCTTCCTTGGAGGTTTTTCAACAGAGGGTAGATGGCCATCTGACAGCCATGAAGATCCTGTGAATTTAGGGGGAGGGGTTTGTGAGTTTCCTGCATTTTGCAAGCGGTTGGACTAGATGACCCTGGAGGTCCCTTCCAACTCTAGGATTGCAAAAAAAAAAAAAATTACCACCTGTTGAAATAGCACCAGGATGTCGATTTTATTAATTTTATTAATTTTAGAATTTTAATTAAATTGTTAAATTAGTTATTGTTTCGAATATTATTGTATAATTTAATGTATTGATTTAATGTTGCTAGCCGCCCTGAGCCTGCTTCGGCGGGGAGGGCGGGATACAAATAAAATGATGGTGATGATATATTAGTTCATGGTAGACTGTACAATTAGCCCTTAGCCAAGAATCAGTCCAATCTTTCTAGCAATCATTGTTCTGTTCACTCCAAGGAATCCTAGTGAAATAGTTGTGCAATTGATGAGTGTCTCTCAATCTATGCAGCCAGCAATCCAAAAGGTTGAAAAGAACAAGGTCGTACTGGAACCCTTGTTTCGCACACGCTTCTTCGAGTGGCAAAAATCCTTTTTACAACATTTTCATACCCTGTGCAAAAAATGCCATTCCATTACATCATTGAAAAGCGCTTGAAGTGCCCAGGGTATGAAAACGTTGTAAAAAAGGATTTTTGCAGCTCGAAGAAGTGTTTGAGAAACAGCAAGGAAGATCCTGTGAATTTAGGGGGAGGGGTTTGTGAGCTTCCTGCATTGTGCAGGGGGTTGGGCTAGATGACCCTTGAGATCCCTTCCAACTCTAGGATTGCTGACCGTTAGAGCGGTTCCTCAGTGGAACAGGCTTCCTCGGGAGGTGGTGGGCTCTCCTTCCTTGGAGGTTTTTCAACAGAGGCTAGATGGCCATCTGACAGCAAGGAAGATCCTGTGAATTTAGGGAGAGGTGTTTGTGAGTTTCCTGCTTTGTGCAGGGTGTTTGGCTAGATGACCCTGGAGGTCCCTTCCAACTCCGATTCTACGATAGAAATGTGAGAGAAGCGAACCGCTTTCATGAAACGTAGATAGATAGTCAAGCTGAAATGTCCAGGTAGTCCCTTACGAAACCGAATGGTTAGAAGACTGAGAAGAGGAAGCTGGATTTCCACAGCCACGAACCGCAGTACTGGGCCTTTCTTTGGCGCTTTCAAAATTACTCTGTAGTTCTGACATTGTGAAAGAAGAGAGGCTGGACGGGCTGGGGTGTGGAGAAGAGAGGCCTGGATCTGTCGTGCGAAGAGTCTGGCGGGAGGGATGAAATGTTAGATTCTTCCCCCCGCAATTCCTGACGTCTCTCTGTGTCTGCCTCTGTCAGGGCCCAGTCGGTTTCCCTGGAGATCCAGGGCCCCCAGGTGAAATGGGACCCCGGGTGAGTATAGGCCCTCCCGTCTTCCTTGGCTTAGAGCCACCTGGGAGGTCGGTGCCAGAGACCAACCGTGTCCTCTTCCTCCTCTCTCTTTCGACAGGGCCAAGATGGAGCCAAAGGCGAGCGGGGAGAAGATGGAGAGCCAGGGGAAGCGGTGAGTTGGGGGTGGGGGGTTCGGCTCAGACTGCAAACGAGGTCAAGACTCTTTTGAGGCCGTCTCTCTTGTGCTGGACTGAAGCCCCCCGAATGCTGGTCTTGAAAGAGACCCCCGCCCCATCGTCTTTGATCCCCAGTGGATGTTCTTGGGCGTGAGCTGCGCCTTCCTCCTCCTTCGGACCGGTCTTTCGGGTTCCGTGTTCCCTCTGACCTGCTCTCTCCTCTCTCCCTTGCAGGGTTCTCCGGGCCCAACCGGTGAGAACGGCCCTCCTGGCCCTCCAGGGAAGAGGGTAAGTGAGAAGGGTCTTTGAGAAGCCCACGCCCTGTTAGTTCCCCATTCGCCGTCCCCTTTGCCTTTTGCAGAGAGCGTATCGATTGTATCGCTCTCAAAAAGTTCTCTCCACACTCCGTGCCCTTCAGTTGCAGTAAAACATAAATTGCCAATGCACGTTTTCAAAGGCCTTCGGCGAATCTCCGGAAGAGACGAGACGTTTATTAACTGATATGAATACAGCAGCTAGAATTCTTCTGGCAGAGAAGTGGAGACTGCAGGAAATTCCCATGAGTTCGGACTTGATGGGGAAAATATTGGAAACGGCTGAGATGGACTACTTATCCCAGCTGCTTGCTGGGAAGTCAAAGGAAGAAGCAAGAAAACATTGGGTGAAATTATGTGTGTGGTTAGATACTCAAGATTCTCTGGTGTGAACTTTTATCTTTTCTTTTTTTTGTTACCATATATATTAGAAAGGAAAGGAAAAGTCCCCTGTGCAAGCACCAGTCGTTTCCAACTCTGGGGTGATGTTGCTTTCACAATGTTTTCACGGCAGACTTTTTTGCAGGGTGGTTTGCAGCTGCGTTCCCCAGTCTTTTACACTTTCCCCCCAGCAAGCTGGGGACTCCTTTGACCGACCTCGGAAGGATGGAAGGCTGAGTCAGCCTTGGGCTGGCTACCTGAATCCAGCTTCCGCCAGAATCGAACTCAGGTCGTGAGCAGAGAGTTCAGACCACAGTACTGCAGTATTGCTGCTTTACCACTCTGCGCCACGGGGCTGCTATATATTGGAAAGATAAGCGTAAATAGACAATTCAAATGATGACTTACAACTTCTAGAATACTTTATTTGGGTTATGATGACACAATGTAAAATGAATGGTAATATCTTAACAACGTTTGACTTTAAGAAAGCATCTTCATGCAGTCTAGACTATATTGGTACTGTTATTTGTATTTTTAATTTTCTATCCTTCTTTCCCCTTTTCCCTATGTTTCTGGAAAACTAATAACACTTTAAAAAAAGAGAGAAGCCCACACCCTGCCTTTGGGGTGGGGCTGGCCAACTGCTCGGTTCTTCCCCCCCCCCCAAGGCTTCTGGAGCTGCTACTCTGGCTGCCCCCCACCCCACCCCACCCAGGGCAATGCAGCCTCCCACTTTATTCTTTCGTTTATGTTCTACTTTTCTATCTCATCAGGGGAGCTTTTTGCATTATTTGTCCCCCTCCACGTGTGATCACAAAACAAAGGCGGAAAACACCTTGGGAGGCGGTGGGCTCTCCTTCTTTGGAGCTTTTTAAGAAGAGGTTAGATGGCCATCTGACAGCAATGAAGATCCTGTGAATTTAGGGGGAGGTGTTTGTGAGTTTCCTGCATTGTGCAGCGGGTTGGACTAGATGACTCTGGAGGTCCCTTCCAACTCTAGGATTCCTGACCGTGAGAGCGATTCCTCAGTGGAACAGGCTTCCTCCTCGGGAGGTGGTGGGCTCTCCTTCCTTGGAGGTTTTTAAGCACAGGCTAGATGGCCATCTGACAGCAATGAAGATCCTGTGAATTTAGAGGAAGGTATTTGTGAGTTTCCTGCATTGTGCAGGGGGTTGGGCTAGATGACCGTGGAGGTCCCTTCTAACTCTAGGATTCCTGACCATTAGAGTGGTTCCTCAGTGGAACAGGCTTCCTCCTGGGAAGGTGGTGGGCTCTACTTCCTTGGAGGTTTTTCAACAGAGGCTAGGTGGCCATCTGACAGCAATGAAGATCCTGTGAATTTAGAGGAAGGTATTTGTGAGTTTCCTGCATTGTGCAGGGGGTTGGTCTGGATGACCCTGGAGGTCCCTTCCAACTCTAGGATTCCTGACCATGAGAGCGATTCCTCAGTGGAACAGGCTTCCTCCTCGGGAGGTGGTGGGCTCTCCTTCTTTGGAAGTTTTGAAGCAGAGGCTGAATGCCCATCTGACAGCAATGCTGATCCTGTGAATTTAGGGGGGAGGGGTTTGTGAGTTTCCTGCATTGTGCAGGGGGTTGGGCTAGATGACCTTGGAGGTCCCTTCCAACTCTAGGATTCTATTATTAGGAAGAACTTCCTGACCGTTAGAGCGGTTCCTCAGTGGAACAGGCTTCCTCCTTGGGAGGTGGTGGGCTCTCCCTCCTTGGAGGTTTTTAAGCAGAGGCTGGATGGCCACCTGACAGCGCTGTGGATCCTGTGAACTTGGGCGGATCCTGAGAAGGAGGGCGGGAAGGGCTGCATCATTGCTTCGTTCTCGTGGCCTTTTCTTACACGCTCAGGGAAATGCTGATGGCTACTTTGGAGTCAGTCAACCATTTTCCTTCAGGCCAGTTTGACTAGGGATCCTGGAGGTTTCTGCCATCTTCTGGGCATGGGGTCGCTGGGGATGGGTGTATGCAGGGGGAGGTAGTCCTGCCTTGTGCAAGGGGGTGGGATTAGACGACTTCCAACTCTGTGATTCTTTGAAACTTAGGCAAGCCTCGAGACCAAGGGTATAATTAAAACTTGCCATCTTATCCCCTATATCAGGGGTGGCCGACGGTAGCTCTCCAGATGTTTTTTTGCCTACAACTCCCATCAGCCCCAGCCACTGGCCATGCTGTAGGCAAAAAACATCTGGAGAGCTACCGTTGGTCACCCCTGCCCTAAATGATGGCTACTAGTTAAGAAATTATTACTCACTCTGTCCCAAATGCGTGGAAGAGCTTGGCCACCTTGCAACTGGGGGCCGGCGGAGGGGGAGACACAACCCCAAGTTTTCAAGCGTCAAGCTTCAAAATCTAAGGCATCATCCAAACTTCAGGAGCCCCGTGGCACGGAGTGGTAAAGCTGCAGTACTACAGTCCAAGCTCTCTGCTCGCAATCTGAGTTTGATCCTGGTGGAAGCTGGGTTCAGGTAGCTGGCTCCAGGTTGACTCATCCTTCCATCCTTCCGAGGTCAGTAATATGAGTACCCAGCTTGCTGGGGGGGGGGGGGGGAAGTGTAGAGGACTGGGGAAGGCAATGGCAATCCATCCCGTAAAAAAGTCTGCCGTGAAAACATCGAGATGTGACATCACCCCAGAGTCGGAAATGACTGGAGCTTGCACAGGGGGACTACCTTTACCTTTTGGGGAAGGATGGTGGCTCAGTGGTAGAGCCTCTGCTTGGTAAGCAGAAGGTCCCAGGTTCAATCCCTGGCATCTCCAACTCAAAAGGGGTCCATGCAAGTAGGCGTGAAAAACCTCCGCTTGAGACCCTGGAGAGCCATGCATGGGGCTGTGGCTCAGTGGTAGAGCATCCGCTTGGTAAGCAGAAGGCCCCAGGTTCAATCCCCGGCATCTCCAACTCAAAAGGGTCCAGGCAAGTAGGCATGAAAAATCTCAGCTGGAGACACTGGAGAGCCATGAATGGGGCTGTGACTCAGGGGTAGAGTCTCTGCTTGGTAAGCAGAAGGTCCCAGGTTCAATCCCCGGCATCTCCAACTCAAAAGGGGTCCAGGCAAGTAGGTGTGAAAAACCTCCGCTGGAGACCCTGGAGAGTCTGCCAGTCTGAGTAGACCATACTTTGATGGACCGAGGGTCTGATTCAGTAGAAGGCAGCTTCATATGTTCTTTAGGGGAGGGACAGTGGCTCAGAGGTGGAGCATCTGCTTGGTAAGCAGAAGGTCCCAGATTCAATCCCCGGCATCTCCAACTAAAAAGGATCCAGGCAAGTAGACGTGAAAAACCTCCGCTCGAGACCCTGGAGAGCCGCTGCCCATCTGAGTAGACAAGACTGACTTGGATGGACCCAGGGGGTCTGATTCAGTAGAAGTCAGCTTCGTAGGTTCATAGGAAGATAAGGGCTGCTAACAAGCACGAGAGAGGAAAGTTCCCTGGGAAGTGACTGAGCACTGTCCTCTCCCATGACTCGGGACAACTAAGCCCCAGCCTGTAACAAAGATGGAGTCAGGCAGGCCCTACAACCAGAGAGCGGGAAGCTTTCTCTTGGGGCAGCTCTCCAGCGTTCGGGGCTGCCGTTTCCTGACGTCTGTCCCCTGATCCCCCTTCCTCTCTTCTTGTCTCTCCACAGGGTCCCGCCGGCACTGCAGGCCCAGAGGGACGTCAGGGGGAGAAAGGGGCCAAGGTGAGAGTTTGGGGGCGGGTCTCCCACCACGTGCGCAAGGGAGATCCTGGGACCGGTTGGGCTGGGATTTTGTCAAGCACAACCGGAAAAGCTTCTGGGGTCACGCAGGCCTCCGTTCTCCGGGGTGGAGCGCCGGTATTTTCGTTTCTTCTTTGCCGCGCTCACATTTGCCACGACTTGGGTGGCCCACGCTAACCCGATTCTCATCCCGATCCCACAAACTAAGCCGCATCGGCCGCCATTAGATGGGGAAACCCACCTCTGGGCGCCTCTTGTCTTGAAAGCGGTCTCCATAAATCGATGGCCCTTTCCCCACACACCAGCTCACATTCGTGTCTCCACGGTGGGGGCCACAGGAGGGCTTGCTGTTCGAGGGGGAAGGAAAGCACACCCAGGGGCATGTGGCGGGGCTGCTGCTGTAACTGCCTGGAGCTATTGGGCATCGACACATCCACACCCAAGGACACCCTTGAAATAAGTGCCTGGGAGGTGCAGCCGCAGTGTCAAGAGCTCAGATGACAGGACGTTTCTCCCTGCAAACTCCACTTGCATCAAACTCTTATATTGAAGACCAGCATGGCCACCCTCTGAAGAGATCAAGTATTCACCCACTTGCTTGTTGTATCTGTCTGTCTGTGGGTGCGTGCGTGCCTGAGAGGGAGAGAAGGCAGACCCACCTCTCAAAAGCCAGTTTGATGTAGTGGTGAAGTGTGCGGACTCTTATCTGGGAGAACCGGGTTTGATTCCCCACTCCTCCACTTGCAGCTGCTGGAGTGGCCTTGGGTCAGCCAGAGCTCTCTTATCTGGGAGAACCGGGTTTGATTCCCAACTCCTCCACTTGCAGCTGCTGGAATGGCCTTGGGTCAGCCAGAGCTCTCTTATCTGGGAGAACCGGGTTTGATTCCCCACTCCTCCACTTGCAGCTGCTGGAATGGCCTTGGGTCAGCCAGAGCTCTCTTATCTGGGAGAACCGGGTTGGATTCCCCACTCCTCCACTTGCAGCTGCTGGAATGGCCTTGGGTCAGCCAGAGCTCTCTTATCTGGGAGAACCGGGTTTGATTCCCCACTCCTCCACTTGCAGCTGCTGGAATGGCCTTGGGTCAGCCAGAGCTCTCTTATCTGGGAGAACCGGGTTTGATTCCCCACTCCTCCACTTGCAGCTGCTGGAATGGCCTTGGGTCAGCCAGAGCTCTCTTATCTGGGAGAACCGGGTTTGATTCCCCACTCCTCCACTTGCAGCTGCTGGAATGGCCTTGGGTCAGCCAGAGCTCTCTTATCTGGGAGAACCGGGTTGGATTCCCCACTCCTCCACTTACAGCTGCTGAAATGGCCTTGGGTCAGCCAGAGCTCTCTTATCTGGGAGAACCGGGTTTGATTCCCCACTCCTCCACTTGCAGCTGCTGGAATGGCCTTGGGTCAGCCAGAGCTCTCTTATCTGGGAGAACCGGGTTTGATTCCCCACTCCTGCACTTGCAGCTGCTGGAATGGCCTTGGGTCAGCCAGAGCTCTCTTATCTGGGAGAACCGGGTTTGATTCCCCACTCCTCCACTTGCACCTGCTGGAATGGCCTTGGGTCAGCCAGAGCTCTCTTATCTGGGAGAACCGGGTTTGATTCCCCACTCCTCCACTTGCAGCTGCTGGAATGGCCTTGGGTCAGCCAGAGCTCTCTTATCTGGGAGAACCGGGTTGGATTCCCCACTCCTCCACTTACAGCTGCTGAAATGGCCTTGGGTCAGCCAGAGCTCTCTTATCTGGGAGAACCGGGTTTGATTCCCCACTCCTCCACTTGCAGCTGCTGGAATGGCCTTGGGTCAGCCAGAGCTCTCTTATCTGGGAGAACCGGGTTTGATTCTCCACTCCTCCACTTGCAGCTGCTGGAATGGCCTTGGGTCAGCCAGAGCTCTCTTATCTGGGAGAACCGGGTTTGATTCCCCACTCCTCCACTTGCAGCTGCTGGAATGGCCTTGGGTCAGCCAGAGCTCTCTTATCTGGGAGAACCGGGTTGGATTCCCCACTCCTCCACTTCCAGCTGCTGGGATGGCCTTGGGTCAGCCAGAGCTCTCTTATCTGGGAGAACCAGGTTTGATTCCCCACTCCTCCACTTGCAGCTGCTGGAATGGCCTTGGGTCAGCCAGAGCTCTCTTATCTGGGAGAACCGGGTTTGATTCCCCACTCCTGCACTTGCAGCTGCTGGAATGGCCTTGGGTCAGCCAGAGCTCTCTTATCTGGGAGAACCGGGTTGGATTCCCCACTCCTCCACTTACAGCTGCTGAAATGGCCTTGGGTCAGCCAGAGCTCTTATCTGGGAAAACCGGGTTTGATTCCCCACTCCTCCATTTGCAGCTGCTGGAATGGCCTTGGTCAACCATAGCTCTCTTATCTGGGAGAACCGGGTTTGATTCCCCACTCCTCCACTTGCACCTGCTGGAATGGCCTTGGGTCAGCCATAGCTCTCTTATCTGGGAGAACCGGGTTTGATTCCCCACTCCTCCACTTGCACCTGCTGACATGGCCTTGGGTCAGCCAGAGCTCTCTTATCTGGGAGAACCGGGTTTGATTCCCCACTCCTCCACTTGCACCTGCTGGAATGGCCTTGGGTCAGCCAGAGCTCTCTTATCTGGGAGAACCGAGTTTGATTCCCCACTCCTCCACTTGCAGCTGCTGGAATGGCCTTGGGTCAGCCAGAGCTCTCTTGTCTGGGAGAACCGGGTTTGATTCCCAACTCCTCCACTTGCAGCTGCTGGAATGGCCTTGGGTCAGCCGTAGCTCTCTTATCTGGGAGAACCGGGTTTGATTCCCCACTCCTCCACTTGCAGCTGTTGGAATGGCCTTGGGCGAGCCATAGCTCTCTCAGAAGTTGCCCTTGAAAGGGCAGCTGCTGTTAAGAGCTCTCTCAGCCTCAACTACCTCACAGGGTGTCTGTTGTGTGTGTGTAGGGGGAAGTAAAGGAGATTGTGACTGCTCTGAAACTCTGAGATTCAGAGTATAGGGCGGGTTATAAATCCAATATCTTCATCTTCTCCTTCACCTGAAGTCACCTTCCTGCAAACTCACTATCCAGCTTGCTGTTCAAATCCAGGTTTTCCTCTTTAGCTTAAATCCCTGCCTGCCTGGGAGAAAATGTGTGAGGAGTACCAAATATTCACCAAGACGGGAGTGTGGAGCTCCTTCTAGACCAATAAGATTTTTTGAGGGGGGGGGGAGCCTTATAAGCTCTTGAAAGTCCATATCCGCCTTAGATGTATGGGGGAGGTGTTTGTGAGTTTCCTGCATTGTGTAGGGGGTTGGACTAGATGACCCCCAGAGGTCCCTTCCAACTCTGATTCTGTGACTCATTTTCAGAGCTTGAGCCTTCCAGAGTCAAAGCTGCCTTGGGCAGATGCCAGATGCTGGACTCTCAGGAGATGATCCTGGCCCTCCAAAATCTTGTGTGTGTGTGTGTGTGCGTGTGTGTGTGTGTGCATGCATGTGTGTCTCTGTGTATTTTCCAGCTCCTGGAAGCAGTGTTCCTTCTAGACTGAGTCAGTGTGAGCTAGCTCACCATTTTTTAGCCTCTGGCTCCAACGTTTTTGTCTCAGCTCAGGAAAAATGGTCCTAGAGCAAGCTAATTTATGTAGCCAATAGCTCACAAAGTGGAATTCTTGCTCACAAGTCTCCACAGGTTTAGCAGGAACATTGGAAGTCATGTTGTCCTCTGGTGACTGACCCCTACTGGGGTCCTGGAGGCTAGTCAGAGAGGTGGCTGAATAAAACCTGCCCCTGTCTCCCACCTTGGGTATTCCAAGGAGGTCTCCCAGGCAAGGACTTGCTGGAGTGAGCCAGATTGGGCTTGCCTGGACTATCCAGGTCAGGGAGACCCCTAAAATCTTGTTACAATCCAGTGTGGCCACCCTCTGAAACGATCAGGTATTCCCCCAGTTTTGTGTGTGTGTGTGTGAGAGAGAGAGAGAGAGAGAGAGAAAAGGCAGCCCGCCTCTCACCTGAATTCTGCCCTCCCCAGGGAGAACCGGGGGCCCTGGGACCTCCTGGGAAGACGGGGCCGGTGGGACCTCAGGGAACGCCTGGGAAACCCGGACCGGATGGGCTGAGAGGCATCCCCGGATCAGTGGTAAGAAAAGCGGGCCCGGACGCCTAGGGGGCGTTTCTGGGTGAATTGGGCTGTATGTGGGTGGGGGGGAGTCAGCCGAGTTGGACTGTTGGAGGGAGGAGGAGCCCTGTGGGTGGGTGGGTGGGTGGGGGCTGTGGGGGGTATCAGAGCCCTTAATGGGAGGGGAACAGATGTTGGCGCCCCACCCCGAATTCCATCCCAGGACTCCTGGGTTCCAAGCAAATCGGGGAGGATCAAGGGAATGCGTGGAGCAGAGCTCCATCGGTGGCTCTTAGCCACAGCGTATTGTTGGAGCTGTCTGGGGCAGGGATGCTCTGTATTCTGGGTGGTTGGTACAGGGCCCAGTGGGAGGGCTTCTGGTGTCCTGGCCCCACTGGAGGACCTCCTAATGGCACCTGGGTTTTTTGGCCACTGTGTGGCACAGAGTGTTGGACTGGATGGGCCATTGGCCTGCTCCAACATGGCTTCTCTTATGTTCTTATGTCCGGGGCAGTGATGCTCTGTATTTTTGGTGGCTTGGAGGGCACAGTAGGAGGGCTTCTAGTGTCCTGGCCCCACTGCTGGACCCTCCTTGTGGCGCCTGAATTTTTTTGGCCACTGTGTGACACAGAGTGTTGGACTGGAGGGGCCACTGGCCTGATCCAACATGGCTTCTGTTATGTTCTTATGTGACACACAGTGTTGGTCTGGAGGGGCCATTGGCCTGATCCAACATGGCTTCTGTTATGTTCTTATGTGACACACAGTGTTGGTCTGGAGGGGCCATTGGCCTGATCCAACAGGGCTTCTCTTATGTTCTTATGTGACTCAGAGTGTTGGACTGGAGGGGCCATTGGCCTGATCCAACATGGCTTCTGTTATGTTCTTATGTGACACAGAGTGTTGGACTGGAGGGGCCACTGGCCTGATCCAACAGGGCTTCTCTTATGTTCTTATGTGAAACAGAGCGTTGGACTGGATGGGCCATTGGCCTGATCCAACATGGCTTCTGTTATGTTCTTATGTGACACAGAGTGTTGGACTGGAGGGGCCACTGGCCTGATCCAACATGGCTTCTCTTATGTTCTTATGTGACTCAGAGTGTTGGACTGGAGGGGCCACTGGCCTGATCCAACAGGGCTTTTCTTCTGTTCTTATGTGACACAGAGTGTTGGACTGGAGGGGCCACTGGCCTCATCCAACAGGGCTTCTCTTGTGTTCTTATTTGACCCCTTCACTCCTGTCTCTTCCAGGGTGCACAAGGCAAACCAGGAGCCACCGGCCAGGCCGGCCCCCCGGGACCAGTGGTGAGTGTGTGGGGCTCTCCCTCTTTGGGGGGTGGGGCGGGGCTCGTGGGTAAAGGAGTGGGGCTAAACATTTCCCTGGTGGTGTCTCTTCCTGCAGGGCCCCCCTGGCTTACCTGGGCTGAAAGGCGACTCTGGACCCAAAGGAGAGAAGGTGAGCCCAACTTTCTGGTCCCCCAGAGCTTAGCCTGGGGGGGGTGCTGGTTCCGGGACTGTCGTGACCCCGAGTGGCGTGGGGCACCGTTGGGTGCAAAGCCAGAGCGAGTTTCTCCGTGGAACTTGGCCTTCACTTGTCTCTTGGGTGTGATTTGCAGGATCCCAGAAGATGGGCCTCTGCCCCAGAGAACCTGCTAAGCCTCAGGGGAGGGGAATCGAGGTTTAGGGCTACCAATCCCCAGGTGGGGCAGGGATAAAGGTATAAACCTCTGTGAAAACCAGCCTCTGCATTCACACAAAAGGTTTACTTGTAATGCGAAAAGGATCTCGGGGTCTTAGCGGATCATACGCTGAACATGAGCCAGCGGTGTGATGCAGTGGCTAAAAAGGCCAATGCAGTTTTGGGCTGTATCAACAGAAGTATAGTGTCCGGATCACGTGATGTGATGGTATCGCTTTACTCTGCTCTGGTAAGACCTCCCCTGGAGTCTTGTGTTCAGTTTTGGGCGCCACATTTTAAGAAGGATCTAGACAAGATGGAACAGATCCAGAGGAGGGCGACGAAGATGTTGAGGGGTCTGGAGACCAAGTCCTGTGAGGAAAGGTTGAAGGAGCTGGGGATGTTTAGCCTGGAGAGGAGGCGGCTGAGAGGTGATAGGATCACCATCTTCAAGTACTTGAAGGGCTGTCATATAGAGGATGGCGTGGAATTGTTTTCTGTGGCCCCAGAAGGTCGGACCAGAACCAATGGGTTGAAATTAAATCAAAAGAGTTTCCAGCTCAACATTAGGAAGAACTTTTAGAGCGATTCCCCTGTGGAACAGGCTTCCTCCTTGCGAGGTGGTGGGCTCAACATTAGGAAGAACCTTTAGAGCGATTCCTCAGTGGAACAGGCTTCCTCCTTGGGAGGTGGTGGGCTCTCCTTCCTTGGAGGTTTTTAAACAGAGGCTAGATGGCCATCTGACAGCAATGAGGATCCTGTGAATTTAGGGGGAGGTGTTTGTGAGTTTCCTGCATTGTGCAGGGGGTTGGACTACATGACCCTGGAGGTCCCTTCCAACTCTATGATTCTATAACTGTCGCCAATAAAAATCTCTCAGAGCTGTCACCGACAGATTCATACAGAACTAAGCATTAAGGAACATCACCCAGTCACCCGGAGTCACTAAACAGCAAATACATGTCCGCTTTTCATAATAAGAGGGTCCATTCCAACAGTGCAGCCTTTCACGGAGACCGGAGCTCCAAACGGCTTTATCTTCTACAGCCGGCATAAATATAATTCGCGACGCGGTTGGACCGAATCCCACGTTTCGTTTTTGCTTCGACGAGCTTTCAAAAATGACTTCGTATTCCAACTGCTGTCGCTTGTAACGTTTCCCAACGTTTTTAAATTGACCGTACTGTAAACTGAAATCTGGAGTGATGTCGCATCCCATTTTCTTTGCAGACTTTTTAACGGGGTGGTTTGGCCTTGCCTTCCCCAGTCATCTCCACTTCCCCCCACAGCAAGCTGGGGACTCATTTGACCGACCTCGGAAGGATGGAAGGCTGAGTCATCCTCGAGCCGGCTACCTGAATACCCGGCTTCTGCCGGGATTGAACTCAGGTCATGAGCAGAGCTTGGACTGCAGTACTGCAGCTTTAACACTCTGCGCCACGGGGCTCTTTAGTGAGAGCTGGATCGTAGTTTTTTCACCTCCGGCTCATATGGTTTTGTCCTAGCTCAGGAAAGATGGTCCCAGAGCAAAGCAATTTATGTAGTTATCAAAGATTTCAGGTTTTCACGGCTGGGAACATCATTAGGGTTTGTAGAATCTTTCGGGCTCAAGTGCTGTGTTCTACTGGAGAAAGTTTTCCTTCCAGACGTTTCGTTCTCGGCTGCAGAGAGCATCCTCAGTGGCGTTGCAGCCGGAGCAGGCGCTCTGACCTTCTTGGCTGCTGTGCATTGAGTGAGGCCAGGGCTGCTGGAGAGCTGCTATTTCTAGGCTGGAGGGGGTGTGGTGAAAAGGCAATAGGTTTGTGGATGTGCCCATTGTTTGGTGGGGCTTCCTGGAAGGGTAGTGATAAGGAAACTGGCTGTTGAATGTGACCATTGTTCTGTGTTAATTGCTGGGAGGGTTGGAAGGGGTGTGAAGATAAGGAAGATGGTTGTTAACCAGTACATTCCACAGAACAATCAGCACAGTCAACAACCATCTTCTTTATCTTCACACCCCTTCCAACCCTCCCAGCAATTAACTCAGAACAATGGTCACATTCAACAGCCAGTTTCCTTATCACTACCCTTCCAGGAAGCCCCACCAAACAATGGGCACATCCACAAACCTATTGCCCTTTCACCATACCCCCTCCAGCCTAGAAATAGCAGCTCTCCAGCAGCCCTGGCCTCACTCAATGCACAGCAGCCAAGAAGGTCAGCGTGCCTGCTCCGGCTGCAACGCCACTGAGGATGTTCTCCGCAGCTGAGAACGAAACGTCTGGAAGAAAAACTTTCTCCAGTGGAATGCGGCACTTGAGCCCGAAAGATTCTACAAACCTTAATTTATGTAGTAGCCAAACCTTAATGCCAGTGGCTCGCAAAGTAGGATTCTTGCTCAGAAGACCCACAGCTTGGAGGGACTATTGCCCCCCCCCCTCCAGTTATACTGCTAGTTCTCATGCAGGTAACGTTGGATTGGGAGCAAGAAGGAGAAAGTCCGCTGCTGTTCCACCTGCTGGCCAGAATGGGGAAAGAGGCCAGTGGGCCGCGGGTAGAAGGTTGTGTCTGTCTTTTGAGAACCTTTGACTGTCTCTCTGTCCTTCCCTAGGGGCACCCGGGTCTCATTGGCCTGATCGGACCCCCGGGAGAGCAGGGAGAGAAGGGAGACCGGGGTCTGCCCGGCCCACAAGGCAACAAGGGACCCAAAGGAGAGTCCGTGAGTATGGAGGTCGGGGTGGGGGGGGCTTGCATGGAGGGTCTCCTGCCCGAGTTCCTGTGCCCGCCATTTTGCCTCTCCTGCCTTGGCCTTCAGCTGATGTTAAAATCCTTTTTCTGCATCATTTACGGGATGCCGTGCCTTAGAATTTTTGTCCCCCGGGTCGGCTTCTAACTTGGTAACCCGAATCCTGTTGCATTGGGTGTCCCGTGCTGTTGGGATTCTATCTTTTTTGACATTTTGTAGTCTGTCTTGAGACCCAGTGAGAAAGACAGACTACAAAGGAAGGGAGTAAACCGGTTAATAGTGGTCGAGCACCCCCATGTTTGGTGCAGCGAGAAAGGAGATGATTCCCTGGACCAGAGAATTTGAAGGAGGGAGAGTGAGAAAATTTTGCTATCCCAGTATAGTTTCTGGGAATCAATCCGTATTTGGTTCCCAGCATATTTTACAATACGTTTAAAAACCAAGCCCATAACCAAACCAAGCTCAGCGCCCAGATAAAATGAGCAGCGCTTTCAGGCTTCAGCGTTCTCTGAGTTCAGGGAGTTCCGAGGTCTGAAAGCACCGTTGTTTCTGGGCGCTAAAGGGCGGGGGAGTTCCTCCAATCCTTCAGCGCCCAGATATAATGAGCAGCGCTTTCAGGCCGCAGCGTTCTCCAAATTCGGGGAGTGCCAAGGCCTGAAAGCGCTGTTGTTTCTGGGTGCTGAGGGGCAGGAGAGTTCCTCCAACCCTTCGGCACCCAGATATAATGAGCAGTGCTTTCAGGCCTCAGCGTTCTCTAAATTCAGACAGCGCAGAGGCCTGAAAGCGCCGTTGTTTCTGGGGACTGAGGGGTGGGAGTTCCTCCAACACTTCAGTCGCCAGAAACGAGTAGCGATTTCAGGTCTCAGCGTTCTCCAAGTTCGGAGAGCGCAGAGGCCTGAAAGCGCCGTTGTTTCTGGGCACTGAGGGGCGGGGGAGTTCCTCCGATCCTTCACCACCCAGTTACAATGAGCAGCGCTTTCAGGCCTCAGCGTTCCTTGAGTTCGAGGAGCGCCGAGGCCTGAAAGCGCCGTTGTTTCTGGGTGCTGAGGGGCGAGGGAGTTCTTCCGATCCTTCAGTGCCCAGTTACAATGAGCAGCACTTCCAGGTCTTGGTGTTCTCTGAGTTCGGAGAGCGCAAAGGCCTGAAAGCGCGTTGTTTCTGGGCACTGAGGGGCGAGGGAGTTCCTTTGACCCTTCAGCGCCCAGATACAATGAGAGGTACTTTCAAACCTCAGCATTCTCTGCGTTCGGGGAGTGCTGAGGCCTGAAAGTGCTGTTGTTTCTGGGCGCTGAGGGCCGGGGGAGTTCCTCCAACCCTTCAGCGCCCAGATACAATGAGCAGCGCTTTCAGGCCTCAGCGTTCTCTGAGTTTGGGGAGCTGAGGGACGGGAGGTTCTGTTTCTGGGTGCTGAGGGGCGGGAGATTCCTCCAACACTTCAGTCGCCAGAAACGAGTAGTGATTTCAGGTCTCGACGTTTCTCTGAGTTCGGAGAGCGCAGAGGCCTGAAAGCGCCATTGTTTCTGGGTGCTGAGGAGTGGGGAAGTTCCTCTGACCCTTCAGCGCCCAGAAACAACGGTTTGCAGGGTGGTTGTGACTGGAGAGTGAAAGCGTGTGGCTCTTTGGGGGCGGTGGGGGCTGCAGCAGCTTTGAGGGCCTGAATTCCCTGGCTCACGGTCCTACGGATTGTGAAGTGGGGGGTGGGGGGGTCGCCACCCCTCGACAGTTTCACTCTGATGGCTTCGCCTCGCCCTCTAGCTCATTCTGTCTCTCTGCTCTTTTTCTGTAGGGCATTCCGGGCCCCACTGGCCCCATCGGTCCTGGAGGGGCCCCCGGACTTCCTGTGAGTGCCCCCCCCCAGTGTCCTCTTGACCCCACTTCTAGAGTTTTGACTCCCCACTGACACTCTTTCTTGCTTCCTCAGGGTCCACCCGGCCTCCCCGGCCCCAAGGGAGCCATGGTAAGAGCATCCCCCCCTCCAAAAAAAACCATTCTCCTAGAGTGGTCTGGGAGCCACCGCCTCTGTTCCCAGCAGCTGCTCACATCTAAGGCTTCTCTTTCTAGGGTCAAGCCGGTCCGAAAGGTCAGCGTGGAGTTCCTGGACCCCCCGGACACCCGGTAACAGCCCCCCCCCCTTCAAAACCCCTCCCTCAACCGTCTCAGTGCCATCTTTGGCTTCCCCACCGGTTGTTTTCCATTGAAATGAACCCAGAGAAGAAATTGTCTCCACTTCGTGTTTCAATATTTTGGGGTTTTTTTTTTCAGTTTATAAGGAGGGGGTTGGGAATGGGGGGGGGGGATACAGAAAAAAAGAAAGGAAATGGGGGGGGGATCAATTTGCTTTCTGCATCATAAATCTACAAAATGTTGTTCCACGATTTACACGATCGAGATTAAAAAACTAAGTTAATTCTTGGTAATGGACAAATTTACACAGTTGCAGTTTCAGGGATAGACACAGGGATAGAATATAATATGCGTCTTTTGCCAATTTTGAGCCTGCTTCGGCGGGGAGCTTTGTGGGCCTGGGTGGTGGGGCTGCCACGTGCCTCCCAGTCCCCCAGCCAACAGTTTAGAAGGAGGCTTTCAGCAGCAAACGCTTTCACACAGCACATTCCCCCCCCCCGCCCGGCTTTCTTGTGGCTTCTCCCCCTCCCAACCTCCCACAGGGGCCCCCCTGGCGAAGTGATCCAGCCGCTGCCCATCCAGAGGCCCAAGAAGAACAAGCGATCCATCGATGGCAGCCAGCTCCTCCCGGAGGAGGAGATGGCATCCGATGCAGCCGGCCGCTCCCCCTCGGAGGGCATGGAGGAGATCTACGGGTCGCTCAACTCCCTTGCGTCAGGAAATCGAGCAAATGAGGAAGCCGCTGGGTACTCAGGGACAACCCCGGCCGCACCTGCCAGGACCTGCAGCTCTGCCATCCGGGACCTGCCTGATGGTGGGTGAGGCGGGAAGGCTGGATTGGGGAGGGGGGTGGTGGGAAACCATTCAGGGTGACTGCTGCGGCAGTTCCGTTCAGATCCATTCAAACATTAGGAAGGACCGTTAGAGCGGTTCCTCAGTGGAAACAGGCTTCCTCCTCGGGAGGTGGCGGGGCTCTCCTTCCTTGGAGGTTTTTCAACAGTTTTTTATTATCATCGTACAGCATTGTGTGGAGATCCAAAGAGTGTCTGGCAGCCTGAAGCTCTAGCTCTTTTTAACGCAATGCAGCGCTTGGTGGCAAGCTGGGCTTGTGTTTTTGTTTTGTTTTTTTGTCAAGATATATAACACAATC
This sequence comes from Heteronotia binoei, assembly GCF_032191835.1. Classification (NCBI taxonomy): domain Eukaryota; kingdom Metazoa; phylum Chordata; class Lepidosauria; order Squamata; family Gekkonidae; genus Heteronotia; species Heteronotia binoei. The sequence continues at coordinate 84,032 of NW_026800116.1, forward strand.
ACAGTTTTTGGTGTAGAGATTATACAATGTAAAGACAAATCACCGAAATGAACGGACACTTTAAATGATGACATCTTGAACATATGAACGTATGAAGCTGCCTTATACTGAATTAGACCCTCGGTCCATCAAAGTCAGTATTGTCTTCTCAGACTGGCAGCGGCTCTCAGGGTCTCAAGCTGAGGTTTTTCACACCTATTTGCCTGGACCCTTTTTTTTTGGAGATGCCAGGGATTGAACCTGGGACCTTCTGCTTTCCCAAGCAGATGCTCTCCCACTAAGCCACCATTCCTAAGCTACCACTAAGCCACCATCTTGTTTTGATTTATATGAAGACCTTCTCACGCTATAAATAATACACCCAAGTACAGCTTGTTAAAAAAGTCCATGTCAAATAGCGTCCGTATACTGAAAACGAGCGGTCTCTTTAAGCTGAAGAATCTTTAGATGATGCCATTTGCATCTGCAAGGAAATGTCCAGTGTTCTGCCGATGGTCCACTCTAGATTCCAAACCAGGTCAGTAAAATACCAAACTCCCCATTCTTCTTAAAGCGATATGGCATTGTACAAAAATTCTTCAGTTTAAAGAGGACCGTTTCAGTATACCGCAGGATTGCGGAAGCTATTTGGCACGGATTTTTTAAAAAGCTGTACTTGGTGTATTGAACATATGAAGCTGCCTTCTACTGAATCAGACCCTCGGTCCATCAAAGTCAGTACTGTCTACTCAGACTGGCAGCGGCTCTCCAGGGTTTCAAGCTGAGATTTTTTCACACCAATTTGCCTGGACCCTTTTTTTTTTGGAGATGCCGGGGATTGAACCTGGGAACTTCTGCTTACCAAGCAGATGCTCTATCACTGAGCCACCGTCCCTCCCCTAATATTTATAGTGTGAGAAGGTGTTCATATTAATCAGATCAAGATAACTTATTGTTTTAAGTGTTGTTTATTTCGGTGATTTTTCTTTGTACTGGATTTATATTTTTGAGCTAAGAGTGCCGTGACAAACAAAGAAAGCGATATAAAACACACAAAAACATTACTTTCAACTCTCCTGTGAGATTTATTAGAAGGCTGGCAGCGCCCTTTTCAGTTAAAACATTACTTTCAACTCTCCTGTGAGATTTATTAGAAGGCTGGCAGCGCCCTTTTCAGTTCTGGCACCAACCACCCCACGCCACAAAGGGGCAGCTTTTCCTGAGAGGCTGGCTGCATCCTGAACTCCCCTCTCAGATCCTGAGCAGTTTTTGTGCCTGGCTGCAGAATCCCAGCTGTAGTGGACTGATCCTCAGTGAATATTTCACATCCAAACTGAACGAGAAGAAGATATTGGATTTATATCCTGCCCTCCACGCAGAGTCTCAGAGTCGCTCACAATCTCCTTTCCCTTCCTCCCCCCCACAACAGACACCCTGTGAAGTGGGTGGGGCTGAGAGGGCTCTCCCAGCAGGTGCCCTTCAAGGACAACGTCTCAGAGCGGCCTACAATCCCCTTCCTCCCCCACAACAGACACCCTGTGAGGTGGGTGGGGCTGAGAGGGCTCTCTCAGCAGCTGCCCTTTCAAGGACAGAGTCTCAGAGTAGCTCACAATCTTCCAAATCTTCTCCCCCAACAGACACCCTGTGAGGTGGATGGGGCTGAGAGCGCTCTCACAGCAGCTGCCCTTCAAGGACAGAGTCTCAGAGTGGCTTACAATCTCCCATATCTTCTCCCCCAACAACAGACACCCTGTGAGGTGGGTGGGGATGAGAGGGCTCTCACAGCAGCTGCCCTTTCAAGGACAGAGTGGCTTACAATCTCCCATATCTTCTCCCCCCACAACAGACACCCTGTGAGGTGGGTGGGGATGAGAGGGCTCTCACAGCAGCTGCCCTTTCAAGGACAACCTCGGCCAGAGCTATGGCTGACCCAAGGCCATTCCAGCAGCTGCAAGTGGAGGAGTGGGGAATCAAACCCGGTTCTCCCAGATAAGAGTCCACACACTTAACCACTACACCAAACTGGCTCTCGAGGGGCTATTTATGGAGCAAATCACCTCCTGTGTTAGGCCGAACCCCCTGTTCAGTTGGGGTGGGGGGTGTGCTGTGGAACGTGAAGCTGAGACGGGAGTTCGCGGCCATTCAGTTGGGGTTTTTCTCTTTCCCTCCCCCTCCAGGCGAATATTGGATCGACCCCAATCAGGGCTGCTCGAGAGACTCCTTCAAGGTCTTCTGCAACTTCACGGCAGGTGGCGAGACGTGCGTTTTCCCCAGCCAGGCAACTCAGGAGGTGAGAGCAGAGGCAGGGGGGCTGGAATTGGGGGGTGGGGCAGGCTGCTGCTTATGTGGGTGGGAGCTGGCCAGAGCAGAGGAAGTGATGGAGAAGCCCCTTCCTCTCACTTGGAAAGGCCCCTGGGCACCTCTGGGCTGGCTCATCTAGGGGAATACCCCAAACCCTGTGGGGTATAACTTCTGTCATGACTCTTTTCTAAATGATCCCTTTGAAGCCATGTCAGACTAACAAGTCATGTCAGACTAACCTGATCTCTTTTTTTGAGAAAGTGACTACCTTGCTGGATCAGGGGAATGCAGTAGACATTGTTTATCTTGATTTCAGTAAGGCTTTCGATAAGGTTCCGCATAATATCCTTGTTGACAAGTTGGTAAAATGTGGTTTGGATCCTGTTACCGTAGGTTGATCTGTAACTGGTTGACAGATCGCACCCAAAGAGTGCTTGTGAATGGTTCCTCATCCTCTTGGAGAGGAGTGACAAGCGGAAGTGCCTCAAGGATCTGTCCTGGGACGTGTTTTGTTCAACATCTTTATCAATGATTTGGATGAAGGAATAGAGGGAATGCTTATTAAATTTGCAGATGATACTAAATTGGGAGGGGTTGCAAGCACAGAAGAAGACAGAAACAGGATACAGGATGACCTTGACAGGCTGGAAAACTGGGCTAAAATCAATAAATGAATTTTAACGGGATAAATGTAAAGTTCTGCATTTAGGTAGGAAAAATCCAATGCATGGCTATAGGATGGGGAGACTTGTCTTAGCAGTAGTCTGTGTGAAAAGGATCAGGGGTCTTGGTGGACCATACGCTGAACATGAGTCCACAGTGTGATGCGGTGGCTAAAAAGGCAAATGCAATTTTGGGCTGTATCAACAGAAGTCTAGTGTCCAGATCACGTGATGTGATGGTATCGCTTTCCTCTGCTCTGGCAAGGCCTCACCTGGAGTCTTGTGTCCAGTTTTGGGCACCACATTTAAGAAGGATCTAGACAAGCTGGAAGGGGTCCAGAGAGGGTGACAAAGATGTTGAGGGTCTGGAGGACCAAGTCCTGTGAGGAAAGGTTGAAGGAGCTGGGGATGTTTAGCCTGGAGAGGAGGCGGCTGAGAGGTGATAGGATCACCGTCTTCAAGTCCTTGAAGGGCTGTCCTATAGAGGATTGTGTGGAATTGTTTTCTGTGGCCCCAGAAGGTAGGACCAGAACCAATGGGTTGAATTAAATCAAAAGAGTTCCGACTCAACATCAGGAAGAACTTCCTGACCGTTAGAGCGATTCCTCAGTGGAACAGGCTTCCTCCTTGGGAGGTGGTGGGCTCTCCTTCCTTGGAGGTTTTTCAACAGAGGCTAGATGGCCATCTGGCAGCAATGAGGATCCTGTGAATTTAGGGGGAGGTGTTTGTGAGTTTCCTGCACTGTGCAGGGGGTTGGGCTAGATGACCCTCAAGGTTCCTTCCAACTCTAGGATTCCTGACCATTAGAGTGGTTCTTCAGTGGAAAAGGCTTCCTCCTTGGTAGGGGGTGGGCTCTCCTTCCTTGGAAGTTTTTCAACAGAGGCTAGATGGCCATCTGACAGTGATAAAGATCCTGTGAATTTAGGGGAGGAGTTTGTGGGTTTCCTGCATTGTGCAGGGGTTGGAATAGATGACCCATGAGGTCCCTTCGAACTCGAGGATCCTTTTCTAAATGATCCCTTTGAAGCCAGTCCTGGGCTCAGAGCAGGCCTGCCTTCTGCACATGGGGGGGGGGGCGTTGGGCGGGAATGTCCCCTTTTCTGAGAGGATGCCCACGGACACTGGCACTGTTTGATTGAGACAGCGGTTTTAAAAATCTGCTGCCCCCATTAACTGCATGTTTTCAGGCGGCCAATTTTTTTTCTTAAAAAAGAGGTATTTGAATCGTATTGATTGAATTTTTCTTGGGAGGGACAGTGGCTCAGTGGTAGAGCATCTGCTTGGGAAGCAGAAGGTCCAGTTCAATCCCTGGCATCTCTAAAAAAGGGTCCAGGCAAACAGGCGTGAAAAACCTCAGCTGGAGACCCTGGAGAGCCGCTGCCAGTCTGAGAAGACAATACTGACTTTGATGGACCAAGGGTCTGATTCAGTATAAGGCAGCTTCATATGTTCATATGTTGTTCTTGAGTGGTGAGGATATAAATATTTCCCACAAATAAAAACACATTAACGAGTTGAAATGCAGCAGCCCTAAGAAACATTGATTAGTATTTTTCCCTCGCCCCTGACTTTCTCTCCTGGTCCTGCCCTCCTTTCCAGTCGCCAAGTGAGGCCTCTTCTTAGCTTGCCTTCGTTTTCTCTCTCTCCCCCTCCTCACAGGTGAAGATGTCCACGTGGGACCACGAGACCCCCCCGAGTTGGTTCAGCCAGTTCCGGAAGGCAGCAAGGTGAGTGGGGAGTCTGTGGGCAAGAGCCAGCAAGCAAGCAAAGGGTACTTGCAGCTGCTGGAATGGTCTTGGGTTAGCCATAGCTTTGGCAGAGGTTGTCCTTGAAAGGGCAGCATCTGGGAGAGCCTCTCAGTCCCACCCACCTCACAGGGTGTCTGTTGTGGGGGGAGAGAAGATATAGGAGATTGAAGGCCGCTCTGAGACTCTGTCCTTGAAAGGGCAGCTGCTGTGAGAGCCCTCTCAGCCCCACCCACCTCACAGGGTGTCTGTTGTGGGGGAGGAAGGGAAAGGAGATTGTAGGCCCGCTCTGAGCCTCTGTCCTTGAACGGCAGCTGCTGTGACAGCCCTCTCAGCCCCACCCACCTCCTAGGGTGTCTGTTGTGGGGGAGGAAGGGAAAGGAGATTGTAGGCCGCTCTGAGCCTCTGTCCTTGAAAGGGCAGCTGCTGTGAGTGCCCTCTCAGACCCACCCACCTCACAGGGTGTCTGTTGTGGGGGAGGAAGGGAAAGGAGATTGTAGGCCGCTCTGAGACTCTGTCCTTGAAAGGGCAGCTGCTGTGAGTGCCCTCTCAGCCCCACCCACCTCACAGGGTGTCTGTTGTGGGGAGAAGGGAAAGGAGATTGTAGGCCGCTCTGAGCCTCTGTCCTTGAAAGGGCAGCTGCTGTGAGGGCTCTCTCAGCCCCACCCACCTCACAGGGTGTCTGCTGTGGGGGAGGAAGGGAAAGGAGATTGTAGGCCGCTCTGAGCCTCTGTCCTTGAAAGGGCAGCTGTGGGAGTGCCCTCTCAGCCCCACCCACCTCACAGGGTGTCTGTTGTGGGGGAGGAAGGGAAAGGAGATTGTAGGCCGCTCTGAGCCTCTGTCCTTGAAAGGGCAGCTGCTGTGAGGGCTCTCTCAGCCCCACCCACCTCACAGGGTGTCTGTTGTGGGGGAGGAAGGGAAAGGAGATTGTAGGCCGCTCTGAGCCTCTGTCCTTGAAAGGGCAGCTGCTGTGAGTGCCCTCTCAGCCCCACCCACCTCACAGGGTGTCTGTTGTGGGGGAGGAAGGGAAAGGAGATTGTAGGCCGCTCTGAGCCTCTGTCCTTGAAAGGGCAGCTGCTGTGAGAGCTCTCTCAGCCCCACCCACCTCACAGGGTGTCTGTTGTGGGGGGAATGTGGATCAGGAAGAGGTAGTTGTGAATTTCCTGCATTGTGCAGAGATTTGAGTGAGAGGACCCCGGAGGTGCCCTCCAACTCTATGATTCTGTGATTCCACTAAACATTAGCAAAGACTTCCAGACAGAGCGGTTCCTCAGTGGAACGGACTTCCTCAGGAGGTGGCGAGCTCTCCATCTTTGGAGGTTCTTGAACAGAGGCTAGATGGTCATCTGATTCTGTGAACTTGGGCAGATCATGGGAAAGGGGGCGGGAAGGGCTGAATCGGTCCTTATTTCTTGTGGCCTTTTCTTACACGCCCAGGGAAATGCTGAGCACCAGGGATTCAGAGGTATAAGAACAGAAGAGAAGCCATGTTGGATCAGGCCAGTGGCCCATCCAGTCCAACACTCCGTGTCACACAGTGGCCAAAAAAATCCCCAAGTGCCATCAGGAGGTCCATCAGTGGGGCCAGGACACTAGAAGCCTTCCCACTGTTGCCCCTCCGGAAGCACCAAGAATACAGAGCATCACTGCCCCAGACATAAGAACATGAGAGAAGCCATGTTGGATCAGGCCAATGGCCCATCCAGTCCAACACTCTGTGTCACATAAGAACATAAGAGAAGCCATGTTGGATCAGGCCAGTGGCCCATCCAGTCCAACACTCTGTGTCACATAAGAACATAAGAGAAGCCATGTTGGATCAGGCCAGTGGCCCATCCAGTCCAACACTCTGTGTCACATAAGAACATAAGAGAAGCCATGTTGGATCAGGCCAGTGGCCCCTCCAGTCCAACACTCTGTGTCACATAAGAACATAAGAGAAGCCATGTTGGATCAGGCCAGTGGCCCATGCAGTCCAACACTCTGTGTCACATAAGAACATAAGACAAGCCATGTTGGATCAGGCCAGTGGCCCCTCCAGTCCAACCCTCTGTGTCACATAAGAACATAAGAGAAGCTATGTTGGATCAGGCCTGTGGCCCATTCAGTCCAACACTCTGTGTCACATAAGAACATAAGAGAAGCCATGTTGGATCAGGCCAGTGGCCCATCCAGTCCAACACTCTGGGTCACATAAGAACATAAGAGAAGCCATGTTGGATCAGGCCAGTGGCCCATCCAGTCCAACACTCTGGGTCACATAAGAACATAAGAGAAGCCATGTTGGATCAGGCCTGTGGCCCATTCAGTCCAACACTCTGTGTCACACAGGAGCCAAAAAAAACAGGTGCCATCAGGAGGTCCATCAGTGGGGCCAGGACACTAGAAGCCCTTCCACTGTGCCCCCTCCCCCAATCACCAAGAATACAGAGCATCACTGTCCCAGACATAAGAACAGAAGAGAAGCCATGTTGGATCAGGCCAGTGGCCCATCCAGTCCAACACTCTGGGTCACATAAGAACATAAGAGAAGCCATGTTGGATCAGGCCAATGGCCCCTCCAGTCCAACACTCTGTGTCACATAAGAACATAAAAGAAGCCATGTTGGATCAGGCCAATGGCCCCTCCAGTCCAACACTCTGAGTCACATAAGAACATAAGAGAAGCCATGTTGGATCAGGCCAGTGGCCCCTCCAGTCCAACACTCTGTGTCACATAACATAAGAGAAGCCATGTTGGATCAGGCCAATGGCCCCTCCAGTCCAACACTCTGGGTCACATAAGAACATAAGAGAAGCCATGTTGGATCAGGCCTGTGGCCCATTCAGTCCAACACTCTGTGTCACACAGGAGCCAAAAAAAAACAGGTGCCATCAGGAGGTCCATCAGTGGGGCCAGGACACTAGAAGCCCTCCCACTGTGCCCCCCCACAAAGCACAAAAATACAGAGCATCACTGCCCCAGACAGAGAGCTCCATCAATACTCTGTGGCTAAGAGCCACTGATGGACACCTGCCCCAGATGTTTATCCAATCCCCTCTTGAAGCTCTCTTCGCTTGTAGCTGCCCCCACCTCTTGCGGCATACTCGTGGTTTTCCTTGGAGGTCTCCCATCCTTATACAATCCAGAGCCATCGCTGCTTAGCTTCCAAAATCTGATGAGATCCAGCTAGCCTGAGCTACCCGGAGTCAGAGCCAAATGCAAAAAAAGATCACGGATTCAAAACAGCAGTCCTTCGCCTTCCCATCCCACCGTTTGGCTTCTGTTTTAGGCTTAGGGCAGGGGTGGCCAAACTGTGGCTTAGGAGCCACATGTGGCCCTTTCATACGTATTGTGCTGCTCCCAGAGGTCAAGGAGGAACTTAATGCAGGCTTACTCTCAAGTAAGCCTGCTTAGCATTGGGACCTCAGTCGGCCTCTGATTGCTGACTCACTATTTCCACCCTGTGTGAAGCAGGAAAGGCGGAGGGGGGGTGGTGGAACAGGAAGGTTTTCAAGCTCTTCTCTTCTACCACAAATGTCACCAGAAGACCTAGAGAAGGGAAAGAGAGAACAAGGGAGCCACTGGAAGGAGGGGACGGAATTAGTGAGGGGAGGGGGGCTTCCCCCCCCTTAGTTTCATAGCTGTTGTAGGAGCTGCATTTCCACTCCTCCACTTGCACCTGCTGAGATGGCCTTGGGGTCAGCCATAGCTTTCATAGAAGCTGTCCTTGCAAGGGCAGCTGCTGTGAGAGCCTACTCAGCCCCACCCACCTCACAGGGTGTCTGTTGTGGGGGGGGGAGAAGATAAAGGAGATTGTAGGCCGCTCTGAGCCTCTGTCCTTGAAAGGGCAGCTGCTGTGAGAGCCCTCTCAGCCCCACCCACCTCACAGGGTGTCTGTTGTGGGGGGGAGAAGATAAAGGAGATTGTAGGCCGCTCTGAGCCCTCTCAGCCCCACCCACCTCACAGGGTGTCTGTTGTGGCGGGGAGAAGATATAGGAGATTGTAGGCTGCTCTGAGCCTCTGTCCTTGAAAGGGCAGCTGCTGTGAGAGCCCTTTCAGACCCACCCACCTCACAGGCTGTCTGTTGTAGGGGAGGAAGGGAAAGGAGATTGTAGGCCGCTCTGAGACTCTGTCCTTGAAAGGGCAGCTTCTGGGAGAGCCCTCTCAGCCTCACTCACCTCACAGGGTGTCTGTTGTGGGGGAGGAAGGGAAAGGAGATTGTAGGCAGCTCTGAGACTCTGTCCTTGAAAGGGCAGCTTCTGGGAGAGCTCTCTCAGCACCACCCGCCTCACAGGGTGTTTGTTGTGGGGGGGGGGGGTGGGAAGTCAGAGGAGATTGTGACTGCTCTGAGACTCTGAGATTCAGAGTATAGAGCGGGATATAAATACAAAGTCGTCGTCTTCTTATTTACTAACCTTGGTGTCAAGGCAAAGAGAGATGCACAATGATGCAAACAGTGGCCAGTGATTTATATCGTACATGAGTGTTTCCTTCTCCCTCTGATGCCAAAAAAAACAATTCCCTATGGCAGGGGTGGCAAACGGTAGGTCTCCAGATGGTTTTTTTTGCCTACAACTCCCATCAGCCCCAGCCAGCGTGGCCAACGGCTGGGGCTGATGGGAGTTGTAGGCAAAAAAACATCTGGAGAGCTACCGTTGGTCACCCCTGCCCTACGCTGGTCTTGTGAGTACTGATAGTCCCAGCTTTTGTTTTTTTTAGCATGTTCTTCTAGCATGGTCATGGTCTAAAGGGCACACGTGTATTTTATCTTCCTGTGCAAAAAAAGGATTAAGAGTTCTGATAAAGACAGGTGTGCAATATTTGTTCGTGTCTTGCAGCTCCCAAACGATCCAATGTTTATTCTGCGCGGCTCTTACGTTAAGCAATTTTGGCCACCCCTGGCTTAGGGTATACTGCCTCTGACCATGGAGGATTCGTTGAACTACGACAGCTAGCGAGTCAGCGGGTTCCACCGCAGCCTAGGGGAGGAAGGAAGGGCGGGTTCAGTGGCCCAGAAAGACCCAGAGGGGTCCCACGAGGGCGGGAGGGGGGCCTGAGAGGTGATGTTACAATTGCTGGTAGGCAGCAGTCAGATCCGTAGGTCCCTAGATTATGCGTGGGATGGAGAAAGTAGAGAAAGAAGTACTTTTCTCCCTTTCTCACAATACAAGAACTCGTGGGCATTCAATGAAATTGCTGAGCAGTTGGGTTAGAACGGATAAAAGGAAGTACTTCTTCACCCAAAGGGTGATTAACATGTGGAATTCACTGCCACAGGAGGTGGTGGCGGCCACAAGTATAGCCATCTTCAAGAAGGGGTTAGATAAAAATATGGAGCAGAGGTCCATCAGTGGCTATTAGCCACAGTGTGTGTGTGTGTGTGTGTATATATATATAAAAATTTGGCCACTGTGTGACACAGAGTGTTGGACTGGATGGGCCTTTGGCCTGATCCAACAGGGCTTCTCTTCTGTTCTTATGTGACACAGAGTGTTGGACTGGAGGGACCACTGGCCTGATCCAACATGGCTTCTCTTATGTTTTTATGTGACTCAGAGTGTTGGACTGGAGGGACCACTGGCCTGATCCAACATGGCTTCTCTTATGTTCTTATGTGACACAGAGTGTTGGACTGGATGGGCCTTTGGCCTGATCCAACAGGGCTTCTCTTCTGTTCTTATGTGACACAGAGTGTTGGACTGGAGGGACCACTGGCCTGATCCAACATGGCTTCTCTTATGTTTTTATGTGACTCAGAGTGTTGGACTGGAGGGACCACTGGCCTGATCCAACATGGCTTCTCTTATGTTCTTATGTGACACAGAGTGTTGGACTGGATGGGCCTTTGGCCTGATCCAACAGGGCTTCTCTTCTGTTCTTATGTGACACAGAGTGTTGGACTGGAGGGACCACTGGCCTGATCCAACATGGCTTCTCTTATGTTTTTATGTGACTCAGAGTGTTGGACTGGAGGGACCACTGGCCTGATCCAACATGGCTTCTCTTATGTTCTTATGTGACACAGAGTGTTGGACTGGATGGGCGATTGGACTGATCCAACAGGGCTTCTCTTATGTTTTTATGTGACACAGAGTGTTGGACTGGATGGGCGATTGGACTGATCCAACAGGGCTTCTTTTATGTTTTTATGTGACACAGAGTGTTGGACTGGATGGGCGATTGGACTGATCCAACAGGGCTTCTCTTATGTTTTTATGTGACACAGAGTGTTGGACTGGATGGGCGATTGGACTGATCCAACAGGGCTTCTCTTATGTTTTTATGTGACACAGAGTGTTGGACTGGATGGGCGATTGGACTGATCCAACAGGGCTTCTCTTATGTTTTTATGTGACACAGAGTGTTGGACTGGATGGGCGATTGGCCTGATCCAACATGGCTTCTCTTATGTTTTTATGTGACTCAGAGTGTTGGACTGGATGGGCCTTTGGCCTGATCCAACAGGGCTTCTCTTCTGTTCTTATGTGACACAGAGTGTTGGACTGGAGGGACCACTGGCCTGATCCAACATGGCTTCTCTTATGTTTTTATGTGACTCAGAGTGTTGGACTGGAGGGACCACTGGCCTGATCCAACATGGCTTCTCTTATGTTCTTATGTGACACAGAGTGTTGGACTGGATGGGCCTTTGGCCTGATCCAACAGGGCTTCTCTTCTGTTCTTATGTGACACAGAGTGTTGGACTGGAGGGACCACTGGCCTGATCCAACATGGCTTCTCTTATGTTTTTATGTGACTCAGAGTGTTGGACTGGAGGGACCACTGGCCTGATCCAACATGGCTTCTCTTATGTTCTTATGTGACACAGAGTGTTGGACTGGATGGGCGATTGGACTGATCCAACAGGGCTTCTCTTATGTTTTTATGTGACACAGAGTGTTGGACTGGATGGGCGATTGGACTGATCCAACAGGGCTTCTCTTATGTTTTTATGTGACACAGAGTGTTGGACTGGATGGGCGATTGGACTGATCCAACAGGGCTTCTCTTATGTTTTTATGTGACACAGAGTGTTGGACTGGATGGGCGATTGGACTGATCCAACAGGGCTTCTCTTATGTTTTTATGTGACACAGAGTGTTGGACTGGATGGGCGATTGGCCTGATCCAACATGGCTTCTCTTATGTTTTTATGTGACTCAGAGTGTTGGACTGGATGGGCGATTGGACTGATCCAACAGGGCTTCTCTTATGTTTTTATGTGACACAGAGTGTTGGACTGGATGGGCGATTGGACTGATCCAACATGGCTTCTCTTATGTTTTTATGTGACACAGAGTGTTGGACTGGATGGGCGATTGGACTGATCCAACAGGGCTTCTCTTATGTTTTTATGTGACACAGAGTGTTGGACTGGATGGGCGATTGGCCTGATCCAACATGGCTTCTCTTATGTTTTTATGTGACTCAGAGTGTTGGACTGGATGGGCGATTGGACTGATCCAACAGGGCTTCTCTTATGTTTTTATGTGACACAGAGTGTTGGACTGGATGGGCCATTGGCCTGATCCAACATGGCTTCTCTTATGTTCTTATGTGACACAGAGTGTTGGACTGGATGGGCGATTGGACTGATCCAACAGGGCTTCTCTTATGTTTTTATGTGACACAGAGTGTTGGACTGGATGGGCCATTGGCCTGATCCAACATGGCTTCTCTTATGTTCTTATGTGACTCAGAGTGTTGGACTGGATGGGCGATTGGCCTGATCCAACATGGCTTCTCTTATGTTTTTATGTGACTCAGAGTGTTGGACTGGATCGGCGATTGGACTGATCCAACAGGGCTTCTCTTATGTTTTTATGTGACACAGAGTGTTGGACTGGATGGGCCATTGGCCTGATCCAACATGGCTTCTCTTATGTTCTTATGTGACACAGAGTGTTGGACTGGATGGGCGATTGAACTGATCCAACAGGGCTTCTCTTATGTTTTTATGTGACACAGAGTGTTGGACTGGAGGGACCACTGGCCTGATCCAACATGGCTTCTCTTATGTTCTTATGTGACACAGAGTGTTGGACTGGATGGGCGATTGGACTGATCCAACAGGGCTTCTCTTATGTTTTTATGTGACACAGAGTGTTGGACTGGATGGGCGATTGGCCTGATCCAACATGGCTTCTCTTATGTTTTTATGTGACTCAGAGTGTTGGACTGGAGGGGCGATTGGCCTGATCCAACATGGCTTCTCTTATGTTCTTATGTGACACAGAGTGTTGGACTGGATGGGCGACTGGACTGATCCAACAGGGCTTCTCTTATGTTTTTATGGGACACAGAGTGTTGGACTGGATGGGTGATTGGCCTGATCCAACAGGACTTCTCTTATGTGACACAGAGTGTTGGACTGGAGGGGCCAATGGCCTGATCCAACAGGGCTTCTCTTATGTTCTTATGTGACACAGAGTGTTGGACTGGAGGGGCCAATGGCCTGATCCAACAGGGCTTCTCTCATGTTCTTATGTGACACAGAGTGTTGGACTGGAGGGGCCAAGGGCCTGATCCAACAGGGCTTCTCTTATGTTCTTATGTGACACAGAGTGTTGGACTGGAGGGGCCACTGGCCTGATCCAGCAGGGCTTCTCGTATGTTCTTATGTCCCGCAGGGCCCTAATAGCTTCCGGGAGGGTGTTCCACAGCACCGGGGCTGCCACGGAGAAGGCCCTGGCCTTGGTGGAACTCAGCCTGCCCTTCCTTGGCCCAGGGATTGAGAGGAGTTTTTGGGTTCCCAAATGCAGTACTCCCTGGGGAATTTAGTGGCCCAGAGCGGGCCAGCAAAGGTGGAAGGGGACCGGGCGGAGGGCAGCAGTTGGTTGGGGAACATGAATCACAAAGCCCTTCCAATCCGGCTTTCCCCTCTCTAGTTCTCCTACGTGGATGCCGACGGCAACCCCCTGGGCATCGTCCAGCTGACATTCCTGCGGCTGCTCAGCGTCTCAGCTCGGCAGAGCTTCACCTACCACTGCCAGCGTTCGGTGGCATGGCATAGCCGCGGCACAGCCCCCTGGGGCTACCAGCATGCCCTCCGCTTCCTGGGCGCCAACGAGGAGGACATGAGCTACGACAACAGCCCCTACATCAAGGCCCTGGCTGACGGCTGCGCGGTGAGTCCCGGAACAGGGGAGGAGGAGGGGTTAGTCCTGGGCCCACTGGAAGGGGAGGGAGAGCCACTGGGGAGCAGTGTTCCCTCTAAGCTGAGCTAGTTTGGTGTCGTGGTGAAGTGGGTGGACTCTTATCTGGGAGAACTGGGTTTGATTCCCCACTCCTCCGCTTGCAGCTTCTGGAGTGGCCTTGGGTCAGCCATAGCTCTCTTATCTGGGAGAACCGGGTTTGATTCCCCACTCCTCCACTTGCACCTGCTGGAATGGCCTTGGGTCAGCCATAGCTCTCTCATCTGGGAGAACCGGGTTTGATTCCCCACTCCTCCACTTGCAGCTGCTGGAATGGCCTTGGGTCAGCCAGAGCTCTCTCATCTGGGAGAACCGGGTTTGATTCCCCCCTCCTCCACTTGCACCTGCTGGAATGGCCTTGGGTCAGCCAGAGCTCTCTTATCTGGGAGAACCGGGTTTGATTCCCCACTCCTCCACTTGCACCTGCTGGAATGGCCTTGGGTCAGCCAGAGCTCTCTTATCTGGGAGAACAGGGTTTGATTCCCCACTCCTCCACTTGCAGCTGCTGGAATGGCCTTGGGTCAGCCAGAGCTCTCTTATCTGGGAGAACCGGGTTTGATTCCCCACTCCTCCACTTGCAGCTGCTGGAATGGCCTTGGGTCAGCCATAGCTCTCTTATCTGGGAGAACCGGGTTTGATTCCCCACTCCTCCACTTGCAGCTGCTGGAATGGCCTTGGGTCAGCCAGAGCTCTCTTATCTGGGAGAACCGGGTTTGATTCCCCACTCCTCCCCTTGCACCTGCTGGAATGGCCTTGGGTCAGCCAGAGCTCTCTTATCTGGGAGAACCGGGTTTGATTCCCCACTCCTCCACTTGCAGCTGCTGGAATGGCCTTGGGTCAGCCAGAGCTCTCTTATCTGGGAGAACCGGGTTTGATTCCCCACTCCTCCGCATGCAGCTGCAGGTATGGCCTTGGGTCAGCCAGAGCTCTCTTAGCTGGGAGAACCGGGGTTTGATTCCCCACTCCTCCACTTGCAGCTGCTGGAATGGCCTTGGGTCAGCCATAGCTCCCTTATCTGGGAGAACCGGATTTGATTCCCCACTCCTCCACTTGCAGCTGCTGGAATGGCCTTGGGTCAGCCAGAGCTCTCTTATCTGGGAGAACCGGGTTTGATTCCCCACTCCTCCACTTGCAGCTGCTGGAATGGCCTTGGGTCAGCCATAGCTCTCTTATCTGGGAGAACCGGGTTGGATTCCCCACTCCTCCACTTGCAACTGCTGGAATGGCCTTGGGTCAGCCATAGCTCTCTTATCTGGGAGAACCGGGTTGGATTCCCCACTCCTCCACTTGCAACTGCTGGAATGGCCTTGGGTCAGCCATAGCTCTCTTATCTGGGAGAACCGGGTTGGATTCCCCACTCCTCCACTTGCAACTGCTGGAATGGCCTTGGGTCAGCCATAGCTCTCTTATCTGGGAGAACCGGGTTGGATTCCCCACTCCTCCACTTGCAACTGCTGGAATGGCCTTGGGTCAGCCATAGCTCTCTTATCTGGGAGAACCGGGTTTGATTCCCCACTCCTCCACTTGCAACTGCTGGAATGGCCTTGGGTCGGCCATAGCTCTCTTATCTGGGAGAACCGGGTTGGATTCCCCCCTCCTCCACTTGCGACTGCTGGAATGGCCTTGGGTCAGCCATAGATCTCTTATCTGGGAGAACCGGGTTCGATTCCCCACTCCTCCACTTGCAACTGCTGGAATGGCCTTGGGTCAGCCATAGCTCTCTTATCTGGGAGAACCGGATTGGATTCCCCACTCCTGCACTTGCAGCTGCTGGAATGGCCTTAGGTCAGCCATAGATCTCTTATCTGGGAGAACCGGGTTTGATTCCCCACTCCTCCACTTGCAGCTGCTGGAATGGCCTTGGGTCAGCCATAGCTCTCTTATCTGGGAGAACCGGATTGGATTCCCCACTCCTGCACTTGCAGCTGCTGGAATGGCCTTAGGTCAGCCAGAGTTCTCTTATCTGGGAGAACCGGGTTGTATTCCCCAGTCCTTCATTTGCACCTGCTGGAATGGCCTTGGGTCAGCCATAGCTCTGGCAGAGGTTGTCCTTGAAAGGGCAGCTGCTGTGAGGGCCTTTTCAGCCCCACCCGCCTCACAGGGTGTCTGTTGTGGGGAAGGAGACAAAGGCGATTGTGAGCCGCTCTGAGACTCTGATTCAGGGAGAAAGGCGGGGTGTAAATCTGCAGTCCTCTTCTTAGCATGAGCTAGCTCACAGATTTGTAGCCTCCACCTCGCACGTTTTTGTCTTAGCTTAGGGAGGAGGACCCCACAGCACCCTCCTTTATGCAGCAGCTCACGACTTGAATGCCAGCAGCTCACCAAGTAGAGGTTTTGCTGACAAGACTCTGCAGCTGAGAGGGAACACTGCTTGGGAGAGAAGCCGTGGGCAGGGCAGGTGGTGGGGTGGGGAGAAGAGAGCTAAGTTGCAAAGAGACAGGAAGAATTTGGAGCTGGTTGATCCGGGAGGATCCTCTCGTGCCACAGGCTAAGAATTCGCCCAAGGATTCCTATCCCAACTCGGAGTTTACGCTTTCGCCGACTGTCGCCCCCCAGAACCCCCAACCCAACCCCCTTCCAACACTGAACGGCGTCTTCCCTTGTCTCCCCTTCTCCCCGAACAGATGCGGAAAGGTTCGGACAAGACAGTGCTGGAGGTGAACACGCCCCGCGTGGAGCAGCTCCCCCTGCTGGACGTGCGGGTGACGGACTTTGGGGAGCCCGGCCAGCGGTTCGGGTTCAAAGTGGGGCCCGTGTGTTTCCTCGGCTAGAACGGAGTCCCTCGGCCCAACGGAGCCTCCCCCGTGCGCCCCGTCAACCTCCCCCCGCCCCCTTTCCAATGGAACAGAGACCCTCTTCGCCCCGCCCCATCTAGCAGTGGCTGAAGAGGATCCGTCCAGCCCTTACCCCCCACTTGGCAAGCTATCCTCCCCTGCTCTCTCACACCACAGACATCCCCCCCCCAGCTACCAAGAGGGTGCATTAGCTAGGTTGAAGGTCATATCCAGCTGTGCTCTCTCTGGGACATCCCCTACCCCCCCACACTCAATATGTCTCCAAGCCCCAGAAAACTCACTAGCCCCTTTGGCTTTGCTGACCCCCCCCCCAAATGCCCTACAGGAGAGACCGCTGCCCCACGGCTTCACCCCCAGTGAACTCTGCACATGAGCCCTTGGAGGGGGTGGGGGTCTCTTCATTGCCTGATCCAGGCTGGTGGGGCTGAAGCCGTTCTCGAGCCCGCGGCCTCCATCGGGTCTTCCCAGTTCAGCCCCCTCGAGGGAACCGTACCCGGGGGGGACCCTTTTGCACAAAGTCGGCCCACGAAGGGAACCCCGTGAAATCCGCCTCCCTTCCCTTCCGCCTTAAGGCTTCCCACCTAAAGTTCTTTCGCCCAAACGCCACACTCCACGAGCCGCCCGACGACGAGGAAGGAAACTGTGTGTTTTATTTTGTTTTTATAAAATTTAAATTAATTCTATTATTTAAAGGAGTGGATGCAAAAGAAAGGAAAAAAAAAAGACTATTTTCATCTCCTGCGGAACATTTCCAGTCTTTAAAAAGAAAAAGAGGGGGGGGGGGGGGAAATATGAGTTTCAAACCCTGTTTTGGTGCTTGGGAAATTTTAAAAAAAAAAGTTTATTGCCTCTCGGCTGCCTGAAAATTCAAAGTTTTTTTTAAAATATTATTATTATTATTATTATTATTATGGGTGCCCCTCCCCTTTGGCTTTTTTGTTTTCTAAAAAGCAGCAAAGGGCGCCCCCTGGTGCTGGAATACAGGCATGCCACCGTTTTGTGTAATGTTTTGTAAAGTAATTGTGGAAACTGTATTGTGTAATAGATCATCTCTAATTTTGCTGCTTTCTTTGCGTCTCTTATTTCGGCTTCTCCGTCCCTCTCACAGACTTTCAGTTGTCCTCCAGAGCTGCCTGGGGGGGGGGGTGGAGGGGCATAATCCTGCACCATTCCTTGGAAGAAAGCTCACCTCCAGCTAGAGAAACGGAGGCTTTGGCAGAGCCAGGGGCTGCTCTGGATCCCCGCCCCCCCCATTCCCCACGACAAGTGGGGCAGAGATGAGGCAACGAAGCTAGCAGAAGGGCAGAGTCTGGAAGCATCAGCTCCCCCCCCTCACTTTCCCCCCTCCCGCAAAGCCAAGGATGAAAATATCCCTGCCTCTTTAGGGAGGGACGGTGGCTCAGGGGTAGAGCATCTGCTTGGTAAGCAGAAGGTCCCAGGTTCAATCCCCGGCATCTCCAGCTAAAAAGGGACCAATTTCGCACTAGACCGTTAATCCTGGTTTAGCCCTGTCCCCAAGCTGAAATTCTACACTTGAATTATAGAGTCATAGAACAGGCTTGAAACTCAACATCAAAAAAACTAAGATCATGGCATCCGGCCCCATCACACCTTGGCAAATAGAAGAGGAAGTCGTGACAGACGTCACATTTCTGGATCCAAGATCACTGCAGATGGTGACTGTAGCCATGAAATTAAAAGACATTTGCTCCTTGGGAGGACAGCTATGGCGAACCTGGGCAGTATAATAAAAAGTAGAGACATCGCCCTGCCAACGAAAGTCCATATAGTCAAAGTGATGGTATTCCCAGTAGTAATGTATGGTTGTGAGAGCTGGACCATAAGGAAAGCCGAGTGCAGAAGAATAGATGCTTTTGAGATGTGGCGCTGGAGAAGGCTCTGGAGAGTCCCTTGGACTGCAAGAAGATCCAATCAGTCAGTCCGAAGGGAAATCAACCCAGACTGTTCCCTGGAATGTCAGATGCTGAAGCTGAAGCTCCAATACTTTGGCCACCCCATGAGAAGGGAGCACTCCCTGGAGAAGACCCTGATGCTGGGAAAGACAGAAGGCCAAAGAAGAAGGGGACGGCAAAAGATGAGATGGCTGGATGTTACTGATGTAACAAACACGAATTGGAGCAGACTTCGGAGGATGGTGGAAGACAGGAGGGCCTGGCGTGACTTGGTCCAGGGGGTCGCAAAGACCTGGACTAAACAGTGCGACTGAACAGCAAAGAGTTGGTTTCTCAGATTCTCTTATTCTAGCGTAGAATGTCATTTTGGGGACAGAACAAAACCAGGATTACAGGTCTAGTGTGAAATTGGTCAGGGTCCAGGCAAGCAGGCATGAAAAACCTCCACTTGAGACCCTGGAGAGCCATGAATGGGGCTGTGGCTCAGTGGTAGAGCCTCTGCTTGGTAAGCAGAAGGTCCCAGGTTCAATCCCCGGCATCTCCAACTAAAAAGGGTCCAGGCAAATAGGTGTGAAAAACCTCAGCTTGAGACCCTGGAGAGCCATGAATGGGGCTGTGGCTCAGTCGTAGAGCATCCGCTTGGTAAGCAGGAGGTCCCAGGTTCAATCCCCGGCATCTCCAACTAAAAAGGGCCCAGGCAAGAAGGCGTGAAAAACCTCAGCTGGAGAGCCATGAATGGGGCTGTGGCTCGGGGGTAGAGCATCTGCTTGGTAAGCAGAAGGTCCCAGGTTCAATCCCCGGCATCTCCAACTCAAAAGGGTCCAGGCAAATAGGCGTGAAAAACCTCAGCTGGAGACCCTGGAGAGCCATGAATGGGGCTGTGGCTCAGTGGTAGAGCATCTGCTTGGTAAGCAGAAGGTCCCAGGTTCAAGCCCCGGCATCTCCAACTAAAAAAGGGTCCAGGTAGGTGTGAAGAACCTCAGCTTGAGACCTTGGAGAGCCATGAATGGGGCTGTGGCTCAGTGGTAGAGCATCCGCTTGGTAAGCAGGAGGTCCCAGGTTCAATCCCCGGCATCTCCAACTAAAAAGGGCCCAGGCAAGAAGGCGTGAAAAACCTCAGCTGGAGAGCCATGAATGGGGCTGTGGCTCAGTGGCAGAGCATCTGCTTGGTAAGCAGAAGGTCCCAGGTTCAATCCCCGGCATCTCCAACTAAAAAGGGCCCAGGCAAGAAGGCGTGAAAAACCTCAGCTGGAGAGCCATGAATGGGGCTGTGGCTCGGGGGTAGAGCATCTGCTTGGTAAGCAGAAGGTCCCAGGTTCAATCCCCGGCATCTCCAACTCAAAAGGGTCCAGGCAAATAGGCGTGAAAAACCTCAGCTGGAGACCCTGGAGAGCCATGAATGGGGCTGTGGCTCAGTGGTAGAGCCTCTGCTTGGTAAGCAGAAGGTCCCAGGTTCAATCCCCGGCATCTCCAACTAAAAAGGGTCCAGGCAAGTAGGCGTGAAAAACCTCAGCTTGAGACCCTGGAGAGCCATGAATGGGGCTGTGGCTCAGTGGTAGAGCATCCGCTTGGTAAGCAGGAGGTCCCAGGTTCAATCCCCGGCATCTCCAACTAAAAAGGGTCCAGGCAAGAAGGTGTAAAAAACCTCCGCTTGAGTCCCTGGAGAGCGGCTGCCAGTCTGAGTAGACAATGGTGACTTTGATGGATCGAGGGAGGTCTGATTCAGTAGAAGGCAGCTTCATAGGTTCATATTCCCAATGAGAGGACGATTTCTCAACTTGAACTGCAAGAGACTTTATTGCAACTGTACAAAGCAAAAGACAGACAGCAGACACACGGAAGTTTAGCTCACAGGTGAAACAAGGCGTTGGCCAGTGGAGGTGTTTATTCCTACCCCAGGATGCAGGGGAAGGGGGGAGACACCAGTCGCCACGCCTGCCCCGTTTCAGAAATTGGGCTTGTGTTTCTTCACCTCGACCATGAGATGGTGGATATTGATGAGCTCCGAGCGGACGGGCAGGGCCTTGAGGGGGGCCAGCGCCATGACCTTGTGGAAGCGGTGGTAGTACTGGATCAGCTGTGTCAGCGCCCCCTGCAGGGAGAGATGGGCAGGGAGGGGGCGAGAAGCAAACAGGCTCAAGCTGCACGCGCACATACACACAAATCTCCCAGCCCCACCCTTCTCGAACTCTGCCCCCACCCTCTGCAGCTGCCAACATCTGGGAGAGGAGCGATTGCTGGCCCCAGGTTTGGCCCCCTTCTTTGCAATGGGCCCTGGGTTAAGAATCTAAGAGAAGCCATGTTAGATCCGGTCAATAGCCCCTCCAGTCCAACATTCTGTGTGACAGTGGCCAAAACCCAGGGGCCATCAGGAGTTCCACCAAAGGGGCCAGAACTTCAGAAGACCTCCCATTGTTGACCTCCCCGCCACAATCACCAAGAATACAGAGCAACAATGCCCCAGATATAAGTGCATAAAAGAAGCCATGTTGGATCAGGCCAGTGGCCCCTCCAGTCCAACACTGAGTCACATAAGAACGTAAGAGAAGCCATGTTGGATCAGGCCAGTGGCCCCTCCAGTCCAACACTCTGTCACACAGTGGCCAAGAAAACCAGGTGCCATAAGGAGGTCCACTAGTGGGGCCAGGACACTAGAAGCCCTCACACTGTTGCCCCCTCAAGCACCAAGAATACAGAGCAACAGTGTCCCAGATATAGGTGCATAAGAGAAGCCATGTTGGATCAGGCCAATGGCCTATCCAGTCCAACACTCTGTGTCACATAAGAACATAACAGAAGCCCTGTTGGATCAGGCCAATGGCCTATCCAGTCCAACACTTTGAGTCACATAAGAACATAAGAGAAGCCATGCTGGATCAGGCCAATGGCCTATCCAGTCCAACACTCTGAGTCACATAAGAACATAAGACAAGCCATGTTGGATCAGGCCAATGGCCTATCCAGTCCAACGCTCTGTGTCACATAAGAACATAAGAGAAGCCCTGTTGGATCAGGCCAATGGCCCATCCAGTCCAACACTCTGTGTCACATAAGAACATAACAGAAGCCCTGTTGGATCAGGCCAATGGCCTATCCAGTCCAACACTTTGAGTCACATAAGAACATAAGAGAAGCCATGCTGGATCAGGCCAATGGCCTATCCAGTCCAACACTCTGAGTCACATAAGAACATAAGACAAGCCATGTTGGATCAGGCCAATGGCCTATCCAGTCCAACACTCTGTGTCACATAAGAACATAAGAGAAGCCCTGTTGGATCAGGCCAATGGCCCATCCAGTCCAACACTCAGTGTCACATAAGAACATAACAGAAGCCCTGTTGGATCAGGCCAATGGCCTATCCAGTCCAACACTTGAGTCACATAAGAACATAAGAGAAGCCATGCTGGATCAGGCCAATGGCCTATCCAGTCCAACACTCTGAGTCACATAAGAACATAAGACAAGCCATGTTGGATCAGGCCAATGGCCTATCCAGTCCAACACTCTGTGTCATACAATGGCCAAAAAAACCAAGTGCCATCAAGAGGTCCACCAGTGGGCTTGAAGCCCTCCCTCTGTGGCCCCCGAAGCACAAGAATACAGGGCATCACTGCCCCAGACATAAGAACATTATAGAAGCCATGTTGGATCAGGCCAGTGGCCCATCCAGTTCAACACTCTGTGTCCACACAGTGACCAACAAACCAGATACCCTCAGGAGATCCATCAGTGGGGCCAGGACCATCCCCCTCCTTTCCTGGGGACAACAGGTTATCTGGCTTGAGCTTCTCTTTCTTCCTGCCTGCACTGCACCCCGAATCCCCCTAATGCCATGGGGAAGAGGGGACAAGGGCCAGGAAATATCCCCTGCATTGGGGGCATTTCAGCCCTGGGATGGTGCTCGCTCTGGGCCTCCTGCCCCTCACCTGCTACGGCCAAAAGCCCCCTGGCCCCCTCCCGCCTCTGCCCGCTCTGGCCTGTTGCTCACCTGGATGATGGTGGTGCCAGTTCTTGAAGTTGGTGAAGGAGCGCATCACGTCCTGGCTCAGGACTCCACAGCCGCCTTCCACGTCCCAGCAAACCCTCGCACCAGCTGTGTCACCCGGCTGAGGAAATAGGGCATGCCCCACAGATTTTACTATGGATCCATTTATTCCAGGGGTGGGGAATGTCTGTCCCGAGGGCCCATTACAGCCCCTGAGACTACTTGGTGTGGCCCTCAGGGATTGCTGGGCCGAGCCTTTATTACGCTTTCTTCCCCCCATTTTCTTTATTTCCATTTCTTTTCTACCTTTCTTTGTTTCCTTTATTCCCATTTTATTCCTATTCTTTATTTCCCTTTCTTCCTCACATTTCTTTATTTCCATTTCTTTCTATTTCTTCCCCACCATTCTTTATTTCCCTTTAT
The DNA here is from genome assembly GCF_032191835.1 of Heteronotia binoei. Classification (NCBI taxonomy): domain Eukaryota; kingdom Metazoa; phylum Chordata; class Lepidosauria; order Squamata; family Gekkonidae; genus Heteronotia; species Heteronotia binoei. The sequence goes on from NW_026800116.1 coordinate 107,015, forward strand.
TCCCATTTCTTTATTACTCTTTCTCCCCCCCATTTCTTTATTTCCATTTCTTTCCATTTCTTCCCCACCTTTCTTTATTTCCCTTTATTCCCATTTTATTCCCATTTCTTTATATCTCTTTCTTCCCCACATTTCTTTATTTCTCTTTCTTCTCCCCTTTCTTTCCATTCTTCCCCCCATTTGTTTATTTCCCTTTATTCTCCATTCTTCCCCCCCCTTATCTTCCCCCCTTTATTATTTATTACCCAGCTACCACCAATTTGCACCTGATTAATCCCAGATAGTGTGGCCTAATATGCTTAATGAGTGTGTGACCCTAATATGCTAATATTAGGGGATGTGGTCTAATATGCTAATGAGTTCCTGCTGGGCTTTTCTACCAAAAAAAGCTCTGGACTGAGGCATTTGCCTTAGGGCGGTGGTTTGGTTGTGTGTGCCAATTAGGCTCTCCCTACATGACTTCAAATAGAAAAACAATTTTTTGCATCAATTTTGCCGGCCTTAATCGTTCTCCCTTGAAGGAGCACTTTTTTTTTTAAGATGATAGTTTTGTATGGCCCGCAAATGATGTTATAAATATCCAAATGGCCCTTGGCAGAAAAAAGGTTCCCCACCCGATTTATTCAAACGTTTCTATCCCTCCTTTCCTCTTGGTTCGAAGCCGCTTGTCGAGGGGAGCTCTGGGGTCTGGAATCCCCCCTTTTCTTCTCCCACCCCCCCAGCTCAGCAAGTGACTCACCTTCCTCCCCCCGCAGCCGCTCCAACTGGCCCCGCTTCCGCCAGCGCCTCGGCTTCCTTCACGAAGGCGATCATCCCCCCAAACCCAGGGGCCAGGAGTTCTTCAATGAATTCCTGGGGAGGGGGGAAAGAAGGAGAGAATGAGGAGAGGGAACCTGCCGTCCCCAATCAATTGCTCCTTTCCCTTCTAGCTCGCCTTCAAGCAGCTAGGCCTCAATGGCTTCCTAAGCAGAGGTCTGAAGCCAGCGTGGCTGAACCTCAGCGTGGCCGATAGAGGTTTACAAGATAATGCATGGGATGGAGAAGGCAGGGAGAAGAAGTCCCTTTTATCTCCCTTTCTCACAATACAAGACTGGTGGGCATTCGATGAAATTGCTGAGCAGTCGGGTTAGAAGAGATAAAAGGAAGGTCCTTCTTCACCCAAAGGGTGATTAACCTGTGGAATTCACTGCCACAGGAGGTGGTGGTGGCTACAAGCATAGCCAGCTTCAAGAGGGGTTTTGGATACAAATATGGAGCAGAGGTCCGTCAGTGGCTATTAGCCACAGTATATTATTGCAACTGTCTGGGGCAGTGCATGCTCTAATTCTTGGTGCTGGGGGGGGGGCAAAGTGAAGGGCTTCTAGTCCCATTGATGGACCTTCTGATGGCACCTGGGTTTCTTTGGCCACTTGTGTGACACAGAGTGTTGGACTGGATGGGCCATTGGCCTGATCCAACATGGCTTCTCTTATGTGACACAGAGTGTTGGACTACGAGGGCCCATTGGCCTGATCCTACAATGGCTTCTCTTATGTGACACAGAGTGTTGGACTAGATGGGCCATTGGCCTGATCCTACATGGCTTCTCTTATGTGACACAAGAGTGTTGGACTAGATGGGCCATTGGCCTGATCCAACATGGCTTCTCATGTTCTTAACCCCCAAAGCCAGGAGTGGCCAAAGTTGCTTAATGTAAGAGACGTAAAGAATAAATGTCAGACGTTTGAGAGCCAGAAGATCACCATCTT